>NC_089505.1:242899179-243113613 GCF_036850995.1 Saccopteryx leptura
TGGCTAAATATTACCCTTACATTCTAAAGAAGAGTCCTAGCCTTTTGGAAGGTTTCAGCAGGAGTAATACAGATAGAGCAGAGTGGATCAAAAAAACTGATTTTCCTCTTTACAATCTCTCAAACCACAAACACATACCAGCCTCATAAACGATCCCTGGCTAAGAGCTGGAGGTAGAAGCAGGGGACAAATGCGAATCAGCTGGACTTTCTTATGTCACTAGACTGTTGTGTGGCCCAGTTGTGAGACTGCACTGTGCTGACAGAGGTGTGGGGCTGACTGGGTGACGGCTATCCCGCCAGCAGGCTCTGGGCTACTGCAGGGAGATGTTCCAGAACAAACACTGCACAAGGGCCTATGCAATCTCTGACAGAACCAGCTCAGCTACAGAACAAATGCAAACATCACTTCCAACATATAAACAAATAGAGGAATAATCACTGAGTACAAAAATATTCAGCAATTCAAAAGGAGAGGACCAATCTGTGTGCTCTAGAAAAGTAGCCTCTTAGGAGACAGCTGTTGCCAAGAATAGGAAAAAACAGAAGAATCTCATTGAGATTCAAGAGACTGCCACACTGATAAAAACAGGCTGTCATAAAAAAGGGGCAATATGAAAAGAACATTCTTAGAGGAGAAAAATATAATTGCGAAAACAAAACACCCAATAGCAACGAGCAGGCCATATCCTGCAGTAAACCTAATGATTAAATATCACCTGGAGAATCAGCTCAAGAAAATCTCCCTAAACTAAGAAAGGGGAAAAGACAAAAATATGAAAGAAATGAAAAGAAACACAGGTTAGAAGGAGATCCAGTGTATATTGTAATGTAGCTGTAGGGGTGGTTTTTCTTTTTCTTTATGCTGGAAAGACACATCAATATGTAATGCCACCTGTGATTCACCTCACAGCAATTTACTAAATTTTGAATCATACAACTTTTCAAACAGGGGCTAAAATGATGTAACTCCACAGAACCTGTGGCTCAGACAGAGCTATCCAACCAGGGAAACAATTTTTCTTCTCATGTGACAAGAGTCCAATACAGAGAGATGAAATGCCACCCCCAACAAAAAAAGGAATGAGCAGAAGACCACTCCTCATAAGGCATGTCTCCCTTGCATCAAATTTCACCATCACTGAGAATCACTGTCTAATGAAAACACTTTGTATCAACTAGGAGTCATAATCAGAGGTAACTGATCAGAAAAAAAACAACCCAAAAATCAAAGAAGAAAATTAAAATTTCTGAGACACAAGATTTTCTTTCTACCAGAGAAATTCACTGAATATTAGAAAAGATTTTATATATATAGCTTGCATACATACACAGAGACACAGACAGACACATAGAAATTATCTTGGCAAAATGTCAACAATTTATAAAAGCAAAACAAAAACTTAACAAGGGGGAAAAACACAAATCAATCACTCCTTCCTCCCCACCCCCCACACATACACATGGATCAGAACCACATAACACTTTACTACAACAGAAACTATCTTTTACATTCCAGAGCAAAAGAAACTCATTTTAGACAAGCAATCACTCAAAAATTATTCCACCCATATATCTTTTCTGAAGAATCATTTCTCTGAAATATATTTCAACCAATTGAAACCTGAAATATATTTCAACCAACTGAAACATTAGTCAAAATAAAAAAAATTAAGAAATGGGCCTGAGGAAGTGGTGCAGTGGACAGAGCAGGGGTCAGGAAACTTTTAGGCTGAGAGAGCCATGAACACCACATATTTTAAAATGTAATTCCGTGAGAGCCATAGAACGACCCGTGTACGTTATGCATTATCCAATAAAAATTTGGCGTTTTCCATAAGGACAGCTGTGATTGGCTCCAGCCACCCGCAACCATGAACATGAGCGGTAGGAAATGAATGGATTGTAATACATGAGAATGTTTTATATTTTTAACGGTATTATTTTTTTATTAAAGATTTGTCTGCGAGCCATATGCAGCCATCAAAAGAGCCACATCTGGCTCGCGAGCCATAGGTTCCCACCCCCTAAAGACAGAGCATCGGACTAGGACTTGGAGGACCTGGTTCAAAATCCTGAGGTCGCTGGCTCATCCAGCTTGAGTACGGGCTCACTGGCTTGAGTGTGGGATTACAGATATGACTCCATGGTTGCTAGCTACAGCTCAAAGGTTGCTGGGCTTGAAGGCCAAGGTCACTGGCTTGAGCCTAAGGTTGCTGGCTTGAGCAAGGGGTCACTCGCTCTGCAGTAGCCCCCTGGGGTCAAGGCACATATGAGAAAGCAATCAATGAACTAAGGTGCTGCAACGAGGACTTGATACTTCTCATCTCTCTACTTTCGTGTCTGTGTCCCTGTCTGTCCTTCTCTCTGACTCTGTGAAAAAAAAAAAAGGAGAATGTGATGAGAAAACAGTGGTCAATGATCAACCATGAGAACAGACCTAAATATATAGTAACTACTGTTAATGTGGTTATAAAGTTTAATGCCAATTTCTACTATTAAAAAAGAAATTTTAAGCCCTGGCCAGTTGGCTCAGTGGTAGAGCGTCGGCCTGGCGTGCAGAAGTCCCGGGTTCGATTCCCGGCCAGGGCACACAGGAGAAGCGCCCATCTGCTTCTCCACCCCTCCCCCTCTCCTTCCTCTCTGTCTCTCTCTTCTCCTCCCGAAGCGAGGCTCCATTGGAGCAAAGATGGCCCGGGCGCTGGGGATGGCTCTTTGGCCTCTAGTGTGTGGCTCTGGTCGCAACAGAGCAACGCCCCAGAGGGGCAGAGCATCGCCCCCTGGTGGGCAGAGCGTCGCCCCCTGGTGGGCGTGCCGGGTGGATCCCGGTCGGGCGCATGCGGGAGTCTGTCTGACTGTCTCTCCCTGTTTCCAGCTTCGGAAAATACAAAAAAAAAAAAAAAAAGAAATTTTATGTGAAAACATTCTAGAGCTTTAAAATCTTAGCTGATTTCAATATTTGAGGGAGATGGTCTGGAGCAAATGGTTATAAAAAAGTAGAATTTTCTTTCATAGAGACTCTATTAACATTGATAGATAGGTTTAAATGTGTATATTTTTAAAATTTAGAATAAAAACAATAACTCTGCCATATGAGTGAAGGGGATAAAAACAAAAGCAAGCATCAATTAGAGCAGAAAGAAAACATGGAGATAAAAGCACAAAATAACATGGCAGAAATAAATTAAACATAATCATAATAAAAGAGAAAAATTTCCAAGAAATGCAAATTTTAAGACTGGGTAAAAAAAAAAAATTGTTTATAAACATGAAAGACAGATAAACCTAACACAAGACTACAGACTGCTTGCAGACAAAAGGACAGATAAATCGACCAAGAAGATGCAAATGAAAAGAAAGCAGATGCGGTAAGACTGTGCTAAGAAAAAATTCTTAAATGCTAGAAGAGGTGTTTTTTTTTTAAATACTAATAAACCAATAAAGACTCCACACAGAAGTCATAAAACTTTATACACGAAATAACAAAGCATTGAAATATATAAATACAGGGAAAAGACAAAAATATAAGGATAAATGAAAAAAATAAATAAAAGCATAAAATTTTAAATAATATATTTCTCTTAGAATTTAGTATAAAAAGTAGACCCCAAAAATGAGAACTTGGAGAATAAAACTCGGAATCATTTTCTTCCACATATCTGAAACTGGGATATATCTTACAATGTTCACTAAATTAAACTCAGATATTCTAATTATTCCATAGAAGAATTATTATATTCATTGTGTCTTATGACTAATGGCATCTTAGAATTTATAAAGTATGTCGCATCAAACTTCATACCTGCCCTGGCCAGGTATCTCAGTGGTTAGACCATTGTCCCAATATGCCAAAGTTGTGGGTTTGATCCCCAGTCAGGGGGCGTAAAACAAAAATCAACAAATGCATGCGTAAATAAGTGGGACAACAAATCTCCCTCCCTCTCTCCCTCTCTCTCCTCCTTTCCTCTAAAAAAAAAAAATCAATTAAAAAAGTATATAGCTATGGCCCTGGCCAGTGGCTCTGTGGTAGAGTGTCAGCCCAGTGCATGGATGTCCTGGATTCGATTGCTGAACAGGGCACATAGGAGAAGCACCCATCTGCTCCTCTACCCCTCCCCCTCTTGCTTCTTTCCCTCTTTCTCTCTTTTCCTCCCCTCCTGCAGCCATGGCTCTATGGAGCAAGTTGACCCTGGGCACTGAGGATGCCTCCATGGCCTCCACCTCAGGCACTAAAAAAATGGCTCCAGTTGCAATAGAGCAGGAGCCCCAGATGGGTAGAGCATCACCCTCTAGTGGGCTTGCCGGGTGGACCCCGGTAGGGGCACATGCAGGAGTCTGCCTCTGCCCCCCTCCTCTCACTAAATTAAACACACACACACACACACACACACACACACACACACACACACACACAGCTGAGGCTCAAACTCTATACCTTACAGATAATACATATTCTTCTTACAAGTCTATGGCACATTTACAAAAATTAACCATACATAAAAACTGATTGTGGGGCCCTGGCCGTTTGGCTCAGTGGTAGAGCGTCGGCCTGGCGTGCGGAAGTCCCGGGTTCGATTCCCGGCCAGGGCACACAGGAGAGGCGCCCATCTGCTTCCCCACCCCTCCCCCTCTCCTTCCTCTCTGTCTCTCTCTTCCCCTCCCGCAGCCGAGGCTCCATTGGAACAAAGATGGCCCGGGCGCTGGGGATGGCTCCTTGGCCTCTGCCCCAGGCGCTAGAATGGCTCTGGTCGCAACAGAGCTACGCCCCGGAGGAGCAGAGCATCGCCCCCTGGTGGGCAGAGTGTTGCCCCCTGGTGGGCATGCCAGGTGGATCCCGGTCGGGCGCATGCGGGAGTCTGTCTGACTGTCTCTCCCCGTTTCCAGCTTCAGAAAAATACAAAAAAAACCCAACAAAACAAAACAAAAAAAACTGATTATACATAAAAACTGATCAAACATAAGCCATAAAGAAAACCTCAGTAAGTTCCCTCAATTAGAAACTATTGTATATAAGCCATATTATCTAACCATAACAAATGAGAATAGCAAAATAATGCTCATACAAAATCTACTCAGAAAATGTAAAATACTTTTACAGTAATTCTTGGGAAAAAATAAATCAAAACTACAATTATAAACTCTAGAAATTTCAATTAAATCTTACACGCCAAAATCTAGAAGACAGGGCCAAAGTCTACCCCATAAAAAGAATTTTCAGTTGCAATTGCAAAAAGTACACAAACTAATCATTCAAACTACAGCACTTTAAAAATGCAAAGAAATTCTGAGAAGGAAATGAATAAATTTAAAGGCAGAAATATTGCAAGCCCATGTAGAATTTTTTAAAAATCCATTAATTAGGTCTTTTAGAAAAGAACAAATACACATCAAGCTATGGAATCTATCCCTCAAAAAATATTCAAATAAGTAACATCTGATAAAAGTAATTCTAGCTACAGAAGAGTTTAAAGTATAAACTTACCTATTTATTTAAAGTATTAATTTTACCTATTAAGTGTGAAAATCTTCAATACAAGGCGTTTTCTAAGCAAACAAAATTGACTCAAGAAGGTTAAAAAAAACCCTGAATAATAATTGAGAAATAAAAAGTTGTCCAATAACTCCCCCAAAATAAAAATTGCACCATTATCATATCTATGACTAAAAGATTTAAAAAGAAAAAACCCGGCCCTGGCCGGTTGGCTCAGCGGTAGAGCGTCGGCCTGGCGTGCAGGAGTCCCGGGTTCAATTCCCGGCCAGAGCACACAGGAGAGGCGCTCATTTGCTTCTCCACCCCTCCCCCTCCTCTCCTTCCTCTCTGTCTCTCTCTTCCCCTCCCGCAGCCAAGGCTCCATTGGAGCAAGAATGGCCCGGGCGCTGGGGATGGCTCTGTGGCCTCTGCCTCAGGCGCTAGAGTGGCTCTGGTCGCAACATGGCGACACCCAGGATGGGCAGAGCATCGCCCCCTGGTGGGCAGAGCATCGCCCATGGTGGGCGTGCTGGGTGGATCCCGGTTGGGCACATGCGGGAGTCTGTCTGACTGTCTCTCCCTGTTTCCAGCTTCAGAAAAATGAAAAAAAAAAAAAAAAAAAAAAAAAAAGCAATAACCAATTCTGTTCCATTGGTCTGTGTGTCTGTTTTTTTGCCTATACCACGCTTTTTTGATTATCACTGCTCTGTAGTATAAGTTGAAGTCAAGTAGTGTGATATTTCTGGCTTCATTCTTTTTTCTGAGGATTGCTTTGGTTTTGGGGTCTTTTGTGGTTCCATACGAATCTGATGATTTTTTATTCTATTTCTTTCAAAAAATGACATCAGGATTTTGATGGGGACTGCATTAAATATGTACATTGCTTTGGGTAATATGAACATTTTAATTATGTTGACTCTTCAAGTCCATTAACATAAAAAAATCCATTTCACTGTCTTTTAAATTTTTTATTTATTTATTTATTTATTCATTTTAGAGAGGAGAGGGAGAGACAGAGAGAGAGAAGGGGGGAGGAGCTGGAAGCATCAACTCCCATATGTGCCTTGACCAGGCAAGCCCAGGGTTTCGAACCGGCGACCTCAGCATTTCCAAGTCCACGCTTTATCCACTGTGCCACCACAGGTCACTTCACTGTCTTTTTAAATCTTTTAATAATGCTTTGTAATTTTCAAAATATAGGCCAAGTTTATTCCTAGGTTTTTTTTTTTGTTTTGTTGTTGTTTTTTTTACAGAGGCAGAGATAGACAGGGACAGACAGACAGGAACGGAGAGAGATGAGAAGCATCAATCATCAGTTTCTCGTTGCGCGTTGCGACACCTTAGTTGTTCATTGATTGCTTTCTCACGTGTGCCTTGACCGCGGGCCTTCAGCAGACTGAGTAACCCCTTGCTGGAGCCAGCGACCTTGGGTCTAAGCTGGTGAGCTCTTTGCTCAAGCCAGATGAGCCCGCGCTCAAGCTGGCGACCTCGGGGTCTCGAAACTGAATCCTTCCGCATCCCAGTCCGACGCTCTATCCACTGCGCCACCACCTGGTCAGGCTATTCCTAGGTATTTTATTCTTTTTGTTGCAATTGCAAAAGGAATTGTTTTTTCATTTCTTTTTCTGAAATTTATTGTTAGTATATAGGAATGCAACAGAAATAAAACCATATGTATATGGGCAAATAATTTTTGATGAAAGAGCCAAAAACATACAATGGAGAAAAGAAAGCCTCTTCAGTAAATGGTGCTGGGAAAATTGGAAAGCCACATGCAAAAGAATGAAACTAGACTACAGTTGGTCCCCATGTACAAAAATTAATTCAAAATGGATCAAAATCATAAATATAAGATCTGAAACAAAAAATTACATAGAAGAAAACACAGGTACTAAACTTATGAACCTTGGTCTTAGAAAAGATTTTACAAATTTGACCTTAAAGGCAAGGGAAGTAAAGGCAAAAATAAACAAATGAGATTAAATCAAACTAAAACGCTTCTGCATAGCAAAAGAAACAGACAACAAAACAAAAAGGCAACAACGAAATTGGAGAAGATATTTGCAAGCAATAGCTCTGACAAGGGTTTAATATCCAAAGTACATAAAGACCTAATTCAACTCAAGACCAAGAAAACAAACAATCCAAATTGGCAGAGGAGCTGAACAGACACCTCTCCCAAGACATACAAATGGTCAACAGATACATGAAAAGATGCTTAACTTAACTTCACAAGCCATTACAGAAAATGCAAATCAAAACTACAATGAGATACCACCTCATACCCGTTAGAATGGCTATTATCAGTAAGAAAAGTAATAAGCTTTGGAGAGGTTGTGGAGAAAAAGGAACCCTCATTCTCTGCTGGTGGAAATGTAAACTGGTACAGCTAATATGGAAAACAGTATGAAGGTGTCTCAAAAATGAAGACTAGAGTTACCATATGATCCAGCAATCCCTCTTCTGGGTATCTACCTGAAATTGTGAAAACATTTATTCACAAAAATATATGTACCCCTATGTTAATTGCAGTATTATTCACAGTGGCCAAGACATGGAAACCACCAAAGTGTCTTTTGAGAGATGAGTGGATAAAGATGATAAGGTCTCTCTTTATATAATGGAATACTACTTAGCCATAAGAAAAGATGAAATACTCCCATTTGTGACAACATGGATGGATCTTGAAAGTGTTGTGCTAAGCAAAGTCAATCAGTCAGAAAAAGCTACGAACCATATGATTTCACTCATATGTGGAATATAGAACTGAAACTCATAGACTCAGACAACAGTATGGTGGTTACCAGAGGGAAGGAGTGGAGGGGAGGTAAAGGATAAAGAGGCCAAACATATGGTGATGAAAGATGATTTGACTTAGGGTGGTGGGCACACAATACAATGTACAGATCACGTATCATGGAAATGCACACTTGAAACCTATATAATCTTATGAACTAATGTCACCCCAATACATTTAATTAATTTAAAATATAAATAAATAAAAATAGCAATAACCAGTTAAAAAAGATGATGGGAAACAGCTCCCAGACACAATAACAACAAAATGTACAACTACTAGGCATAAACTAAACAAGAATATTACTGGAACAAGTAAATAACTATTTGGGGAAAATCAGACTCCTGTAACTTTTGTTTTATGAAGATCTAATTGCCTTTATTAGCAATCATGAATCAAGCAGCATCCCATGTAGCAAGTAAAAGGGCATTCCCTAGACTCCTATAATTTTCAAAATAAACATAAAGAGTAAAACTATAAAAGCAAGAGAAAGAAATGTAGGTACATGTTTTATAATCCTGGTTTGTAAAGAGGTCTTTTTAAACTTTAACATCAAAGACAGCAACTATGAAGAAAAGATTTGAGTGCATAAAAATTTATAAGTATTATTTTGCAGAATATATCATAAAGATTAAAAAATGACAACCTGGGCAAAGTATCAGCAGCATATGACAAAGAGGAAAGATAGATAACTTTTTATGAAGCCATTATAAAAATGTAAAGATCTCGATAGAAAAACGACAAAAAACCCAAGAGGTTTGAATAGGAAATTCACTATAGAATACTAGTAAATAAAGGGTCGATAAACAGAAAGATGTTCAGTTCACTGGTAATCAAAGAAATGTAAAATATACAACACATCATTTTCTTGCCACTTCCATTAGCAAGGATAAAAAAGAATATTCAGTATTGCTGAAAGTATAAAAAATTTGGTACAACTTTTCTGAAGGAAAATTTGGAAATTATAACAACAGTGTCAACAAAATGCAGTTTTATACATCAAAATTCCAGTTCCAGATTACCCTAAGAAAATACAAAGGGGCAAAATATTTAGCTATTAAAAAGAATAGAGATGTAGCTGAAAGGATATTCATCACTGTAACATTATAGAGAAATTAGAAAACTAAATATTTTTTAAAAGACTGGACAACTAAATGATAGTATATCACAATATACAGTATACTGCCACCACTAAAATGAAATTACTGTGAAAGGAAGATCTTGTATATAAAGTGACAAACAAGTAATAACCAAAATTTTTGTTTTAAAAAAGTAAATGTATATATGTTTTATACATTTATGTGTCTATAAACACACTGCAGAAAAAAACTAAAAGGATAAAATATTAATTTTACCTATGGATAATGGGATTATGGGAGTATTAGTTATTATTGCAGCATAACAAATTGTGCCAAAATTTAGTGACTTAAACAAAAACATTCATTATCTCAGTTTCTGTGGGCAAGGAATTTGAGACCCAACCTAGCTGCGTGGTTCTGCCTTGGGCTTTCTCATGAGGTTTCAGTCAGGATGTTTGCTGAGGCTCCAAGTCATCTGAAGACTTGATTGAGACTGAGGGATCCTCTTCCTAGAAGACTCACTCACATGGCTGTTGTCAAGACTCAGATCCTTCCTGGGTGGGCCTCTTCACAGGAGGGCATGCTTTCATGACACAGTAGCTGGCATCCCCAGAGCCAAAAGGGACCCAGACAGAACAAGACTAAAGATATAATGTCTCTTACGGTCGACAGTAGAAAGTCATACTCTTGTTATTCACACTGCAGTCTAGTCATTATAAGCAAGTTATCAAATCTAGCCCACACTAAAGGAGAGAATTAAGGTTCATCTCTTGAAGGAAAGAGTATCAAACAATATGTGGACATATTTTTAAATTCCCACAATTGTTGACCCTTGGCATACTCTCAAAAACAAACATTATTTATTTATTTTCTAAATGGGAAAGTTAACTTCACAAATACCTATACACAATGTATATATCTAAAAAGACAATTTAAAAAACAAATATTCTCAATGAGCATGGCAGGCACAAAAATAGTAGCACAATTCAGTGTTGGAGTAATGGAAAATGACACCCAGAACAAGTTCTATAGTATTATGGACCACTTAAATTACATCTAGAATGTCCTATTCAGCTCTTAGAACCTCTCTTAGTAATTTCTAAGTGGAAAACTACCAAACTGGAGCTCATCTCCTGGACAATGTTACTTCAGAATGAAGAATAGTCTGAAGGAAAATGGTGTTTGGCTTGAAAGAGAAAAGACTTGAGGGGGAAAAAGAGCAGGCCAATCATCACCTTCAATTATATGAAAGGTTGCCATGTGGAAAAGTTAAAAGGCTTAAGAGGCAAAACTTGAACCAGTGACTCAGAGTCACAGGTATGTAAAGTGGTTCATACAAGACCTTTGTAACAATTAGTTGTTAAGAACCATAAGGAGCCACTCAGTGAATGCTCCATTGGCTGCAGGAGGAGTCTGTGGCAACTGAGGCATGCTGCTGCCACTCCCTCAGCTACCTCTAGAGTTCATGTCCAAACTGGTATTTGCTTACTCACACTGATGTGGCTGGTTGAAACCAATACTACAGTATTTCCCAAAGCAGTACACCTGACACTGGGGCCTAAGCCCAAGGCAGAAATGGAACATAAAGTGCTTGGCATGGTACAGTGCCTGGTACACAGTACATACTTTATAAATGTTAGTTTTATCTGCATTGACTCAAAATGTGACAAGGTGCTCTCTAAAGTCCATTCTAATTTTTAACACTTCATAAATTAGCTAAAATCACTATAATTAACTATTAATCCTGATGGTCAGCTTCAGTAATATACTTAAGGGAAGGAATGACAAAATTAATCTTCAAAGCCAGAATGACTGGACATGCTTTGGGAAACCACAGAGCAGAAGCAGTCACTTATGTAGACATGTAAAAACCAAAATCAAAACTAAACATATTCAAACAAGTCATATCCTCTCTGGTATACGTGGTCTGCTTTCTGGAATAAAGGTATTTTTAAAAAGGAGACTCAAATTGGGCTACTTTACCTACTCAGAGCAAATTAGATTATTACAATTATTTTACTCACCCATGTCTGCCAACTACCCGCCACAACTGAAAACTTACTTTTTGTGTGCCAGCAGCCGGGACATTCTGCCATGTTGCTATAGGTTCTGTAGCTATGTGCCACTCTGGGTAAGTTTTCGTTAGTAACTTCACAAAGGTAGTCTTTCCCACAGCTGCAATGCAAACAGCATGTATTGGGACACTTTCCCAAATCAGGGCTGAAGGAAAAGGTGGTTATTAAATTCTGCCTAACTCAAGGGAACAATTGCCAGTTTTTCCAAATTCAAAACTCAGCAACAGCCAGAGAGTCAGGCCATGCTAACCATAATGAACATAGGCAACAGGAAGGAAAAATACCTCTAACATTTGATTTGAAATTCTAATGTCCCAACCTCCCAGAGGCAAAGAATATTTAAAAGCAGTTAAAAAATGTAACAGACTGTTCCCTGACCTGTGTTGGTGCAGTGGATAAAGCATCAACCTGGAATCCTGAGGTCACTGGTTCGAGGCACTGGGCTTGCCTGGTCAAGGCATATAGGAGAAGCAACTACTGTGAGTTGATGCTTCCTATTCCTCCCCCTCCCCTTCTCTCTCTCTCTCTTTCTCTCAAATCAATAAATAAAACCTTTGAAAAAATGTATTAGACTGTCAAAAGTAGATGAAATTAGCCATAGAAGTTGTAAAGCTTGAATCATAGTCCTATTTATTCTGTGACATGTGAAAATTGCAAATTTTCCAAAATAGATTATGACCCTCACTCATTCAACAAATCTGACCAATGCTCAGGACTAACACTGGGGGTACAGTGATAAACAGACACAGGGTGTTCTTTACCCTCACAGAGCTTGTATGGAGATAATTACTAAACATAAACAAGGAACTAATAACAAATTGTGTTAAGTGCTGTAAAAGAAAAATGCAGGATGGCTCTAACATAGCTCAGGAGATCAGGGAAGCTTATTCTGAAAAAATATGTGAGGTAAAACCGAAAAATAGGGAGTTAGCCAGGCTAAGGTAGAGGAATGATCATCTGGGCAGAGAGCAGCATGAACAAAGGTTGGAAAAGAGAAAGAACTAGGCACACAGTAAGACAGATAGTCTATGTGTAGCCTTGAAGAAGCCATGCAGCTACAATATGGTCAAGGGAGGAAGAGGTGTGAGTCAAGATGTGTTGGAGAGGGAGGCAGGCAGGCTGGGGCAAGGTCTTGCAAGGCCTTGCAGACATAGTATAACATCTGAATCTATTCTAAGGAAAATGGGAAGTCATTGATGATGGATTTTAAGCAGGGAAATGACAAATTTTCATCTCATTTTCAAAAGGTGACTCTGCAAGCTGTGTATAAGAATGGACTGAGGTGGAAGTAGGCAGACAAGTTAGAAGGTAATAGTAGCTTGAACCAAAGTGATGGGACAGGCATAGAAAATAGCGGACGCTTTGAGAAATGCTTTGAAGATTAAATCAACCTAGTACCACAACAGTCAAGTTATCTTTTCCCACCCTGCCTGGATGGCTTTATGGTTAGGGTATTGTACCGAAGCACAGAGGTTGCGGGTTCGATCCCCAATCAGGGCACTGTTCAATGTTCCTGTCTCTCCATTTCTCCCTCACTAAAATCAATTAAAACAAAAAGTTATCTTTTCCCATTCACACTAATGCAAGGCCCATATCTTCCTGAGCTCCAGGCTTTACTATCCAAGAGCACCCCAGATAGTTCTACTTGGACGTCCTACAAACACCTCAAAGTCAATATGTTCCCTAAATGAACTCATCTTCTCCACCAAACTGACTTATTTCTGTATCCCACACTGCAAGGCACCATCCACTCACTGTCAGAACTTCCTCCTCTGCCAAACCTCAAGTGGCCACCAGTGTTTTTGTACCTGCCTTTTAAATTTCCCCCATCTGTCCTTTTCTTTCTATTCTAAATTCTTGCTCAACACCAGGCTCTAACCATCTCTTGCCTCTTCAACTCTGGCCTTGCCTTCTTCAATCCATCGTTCATACTGTAGCCATGGTGAACACAAAATAACATTATTTCAAGCTCTCTGACAGCTCTGTATTGCCTTCATGACAAAAACCAACCCTTTAGCATGGCCTATGAGACACATCACGATCTAGTCCCTGCATACACCTCTCTGGCCTCGGCTTCCCTTCAGGCATCCTGAGCTCCTTCTGGACCAATCGCCTTGCAACTCCAATCATGCCATGTTCTTTGCTGCAAATGAGTCTGTATATATGCTTTCCCATTTCCTGGTAGACTTCTTCTCCTCAGCTGGCCAACTCCAAATCATCTTTAAGAATCTGCTTTGATATGTCTCCTGCATGAAGCCTTTCCAGACCCCAACACCTCTAAACTCAATCAGCTAATCCTCCTTTGTACATGGCCTGGCATTCTGGGTAAGACTCCATTTCCACCATTGTAACTGCATTTTTCCAGGTAGAAAATGAGGCTCCTCCAGGGCAGGAACCAAAGCCCAGCCTACTGACCTGATTGAATGAATAAAACACTTAATACATCATTAATTTCACTTCCTCTGAAACCCACATTTGTTAAAAATAAAAAATAAACCTTAAGAGTCCTTTTAGAACTCAATCTCCTCTACTGATCTTTTTCAAGTGAGTTCTACTGTCAGGAAAAATCCAAATGGAACTGAGAGAAGGTAGGAAGGCATGCTTCCAGTCAATTTTATCAGCCACTCATGGTTACTGATCAAGAGTGAAGAGATGTCTCAGCAGAAGAGCCCACACATTCAATATGTGACATTTATTACACACCATTCCAACTTCTCTCTGAACACACAGGGTAATAACAAACAACATGAATCTATGCATTTTGTACAGTCATGCTCATCTTTCATTCCCACCTCCACCCAACTTATGAGTGCCTCTGCACATCTGCTCAGCCTCTGCTCTTCCCACACTACACTGAATAAACACCTTCCCTGGCTCTTCTAGGCCTGTGTCTAAATCCTCTCCCCCATCAAGTCTATGGTCCCACCTATTCCGTAAGTTCAGGACTTCTCTAACTAGCACCAAATTCCTACCATACTGGACAGCTGAATCAAACAATATTTATTAACTTATGATATATTTAGCATTTAATAGTTTGTTTCATGTGTCTTGATTTTGATTTCCTAACAGGATCTGACTCTCTGGGGTTGGGCCCCAAGAATGCACAATTTTAAAGTATGCCCCAAGTGATCCTGATATATATTTATTTTTGAGAATGCTATCCAGAACAATCCGATCAAAATCAAGAGGTAGTTTATTAAAAATATAGATTCTGAAACAACAGAGTAGTCTGTGGAATAAAACCCTCTGTGTTTGTCATGGAGTAGAAAGATAACAGAGTAGCAAGACTTAAACACTGGTTGAGTTTGTTTATTATCAGATACTTGCCTGCTCTGTGTGCGATTATACACATGACCCCATGGTTGCTGGCTTGAGCCCAAGGTCGCTGGCTTGAACAAGGGGTCACTCACTCTGCTGTAGCCCCCACCCCCCATCAAGGCACATATGAGAAAGCAATCAATGAACAACTAAGGAAAGGAAGGAGTAGCAATGAAGAATTGATGCTTCTCGTCATTCTCCCTTCCTGTCTGTCTGTCCCATCTGTCCCTCTCTCTGACTCTGTCTCTGTCTCACACACAAAAAGAAACTACTACATATGGAAAGAAAAGGGTCCTGTGGGTTAGAGACTGCCAACGGTACCTCTGAGATCAGATACTATTAATTCATTCAAGAGCAGTCAGGACTCTGAGAAACCAACTCATGCCATTTAAATACGCAAAACCCAGAACGGCCACAATTAGATGTAATGGGAAATACACAGTTCCAATTACTGGAACAATCACACCAGGGTAATTTCACCACCTTGCACCCCACCCCCCATTCTAAAGCTTCTGGAAAGCCAGTTTAGTCATCAGAAGCTGGCTTCAGCAAAGAATGACAGTAAGTGATGGTGGAAGGTCCTAAGAGTTGTGCCACCCATGTTGCTGTAAGAATCAGAGAACCTGGGTCATTTACCACAGGGCAGTATTTCTTAAATTGCACTATAATGGAACTCGGCTGTGCCAGGCACACTCAAATAATGGAATCATTTAAAATAATGGAATCATTTTTTAAAAATAATTAAAAGTTATATGTTCATATTAAAACCAGACACAGCATAACATTTTTTTAGTGCTATGATACCTGACTGTAATAGTTTTTTCTTCCTGCTTGGGTTTTAATTTTTTTATATATATATATTTTTCTGAAGTTGGAAACGGGGAGGCAGTCAGACAGACAGACTTCTGCATGCGCCCGACCAGGATCCACCCGGCATGCCCAAAAGGGGGTGACGCTCTGCCCATCTGGGGCATTGCTGTTGCAGCCAGTGCCATTCTAGCACCTGAGGCAGAGGCCACAGAGCCATCCTCAGCACCTGGGCCAACTTTGCTCCAATGGAGCCTTGGTTGCGGGAGGGGAAGAGAGAGACAGAGAGGAAGGAGGGGGTGGGGGTGGAGAAGCAAATGGGCGCTTCTCCTATGTGCCCTGGCCGGGAATCGAACCTGGGACTCCTGCATGCTAGGCCGATGCTCTACCACTGAGCCAACCGGCCAGGGCCGATTTTTTTTTTTTTTTTTAAGATAAATGTTTTAGTGTTTCCAGGGATTCCTGGTAGTATTTCTGGTGGTGTTGGCTGGTTCTTCACTGCTACACTGGCCTCCTCCTAGTGATCAGAATACTTATGTTCACTGAAAGAAAGCCATTCTTCTTCATGCAACACTAGGCAAACTGACGAATTCCTCCCTCCATTTAGTCTCTCCAGAACATCAGTCTCTTATATCATCATCACAATTTAGTTACATCCCAGCTCAACTGTTATTTTTCAACATACTTTTTAATATCATGAAATTGGGAGGTATCAGATCTCAGCATCAAATATTCCCTTAGAGCAGGGGTCTCAAACTCAACTCAGCATGTGGGCCGCAGAGCAAGATCACAGCCCTTCGGCGGGCCGCACTAGGTCTACAAAAGGCAACTGTTATGCAACACTTTTCTCACTGCAGTTGAAAACAAAAAAAAATCAGTACAACAAGCACAATCGTACATGCAGTTTACTCAGTGTCACAAAACGACCAGAAACTGTAGTTCACATCACAACTGCTGTTAACTAAGCTAATATCTAGCTAGGATGCTAGAGAAATGAAAAATACAAGTAGGCCCCTAGGCTTACTTAATTTTATCCAAAATATTTTGAACTTCGTGGATTAGTCTGCGGGTCACACAAAATTGTTCGGCGGGCTGCATGCGGCCCGCGGGCCGCGAGTTTGAGACCCCTGCCTTAGAGCCTTGGCTATTTTTTTAAAATTAATTTTAATGGGGTGACATTGATAAATCAGGGTACATATGTTCAGAGAAAACATCTCTAGGTTATTTTGACATTTGATTATGCTACATTCCATCACCCGAAGTCCAGTTGTCTTCCGTCACCAGAGCCTTGGCTATTCTTATACTTTATCATATGTGCCATGACTTGAAAAGGGTGGGAGCTACTTTCTTAGAGTATATTATTTTAACATGTTGATTTTTATTATCACGAAGATAGTCATTCCACAAGCTGGACCAAAGAATTCTATTGTTAATGGTTATCTTATTCCAAAGTCATGGTTTTTTCTTCCCACAAATTTTTCTATAAACCATAATGCCTGCTATAACTTCATTATGCTAAAATCCAGTAGTAAGATAGTATTTGATGCAATAATATATTATTTTAAGTTAATCCAGCCTAACCTGTGGTAGCACAGAGGATAAAGTGTCGACCTGGAACACCGAGGTCGCTGGTTCAAAACCATGGGCTTGCCTGGTTAAGGCACATATGAGAGTTGATGCTTCCTGCTCCTCCCCCTTCTCTCTCTTCTCTAAAATAAATAAATAAAATCTTTAAAGTTAATTCATGGGATTATCTTAAATATATCATCACCTCCAGCATTTTTTTCTCCAAAATAAAATGAAAAAACATGGGGAAAAAATCCATTTCTGAAACCTTCACCAAAAAGCAAATGGCATGCCTGACCTGCAGTGTAGCAGTGGGTAAAAGCATTTACCTGGAACACTGAGGTCGCCAGTTTGAAACCCTGGGCTTCCCTGGTCAAGGTACATATGGGAGTTGATGCTTTCTGCTCCTCCCTCCCTTCTCTCTCTGTCTGTCTCTCTCTCTCTCCTCTCTCTAAAATGAATAAATAAAATCTTAAAAAAAAAGCAAATAGCAGTAAACATAAAACTGTCTAGACATTGGCCAAGTGGCTCAGTGGATAAAGCATCAACCCAGTGTGCCAGAGATCACAGGTTTACTCTCAGACAGGGCATGTATAAGAAGCAATCAATGAGTATAAAACTAAGTGGAACAAACAAATTAAAGAATAAGCTGATGCTTCTCTCTCTCTCCCTCATCCCCTTCACTTCCTCTCTCTCTCTCTCTCAAATCAATGGAAAAACTAAAAAAACAAAACAACTATCTTTAAACAAAAATTCTTCAAAGAATATGAAGGCCTTTACTTCAGGAACTTCATTTGATGCTGTATTCATTCACTCAGTCATTCAATCCATAGATGTAGCTACTAACTGTAAGGAACTATAACAAAAAGGTTGAGATCCTGCCCTCAAGGAATTTATATTCCAACCCTGAAGCTAAGTACCAAGGATCACATAGGCTCTGAGCCTATAGGTACTCTGGGAAAACTTTCAAAAATTATTCAGCCGACTTAAATGAAACCTGACATACTTTGGCCCTGATTCCTTTTTATTTTATTTTCTTGGTAAACCATATTTCAAAAAAAAAAAAAAAAAAGTTCCTCACAGCTTCTAAGTACAACCCAAACTCACCCACTCTGCCTGAGACCCTAGCTGATCTGGAATGCTGTTCCCCCACCTTGCCCACCAGGTGGTTCACCCTTTCACTGTTGCCTTCTCCTTGAACTGTCTCCAGCTCCTTCACCTCTAGAAAGAGTTAAGTATTGTCTGCTCTGGTTTACCAAGGTATTACACTATAATTATTTGTTGACTCATCACTCTCTCCAATTAGACGAGGAGCTCACGGTTTGAAGGAACGGACTGACCTTTTTCCTTTTACACCCTGAGTATCTACCCGGGTTCAAAGAATGGAGATGGATGGATGGAATGAGGTGAATCACAGAAACAAGCTCCAGTTTACAATGCATGGAATAAATAGGTCTTTCTATTCCCCTACAGTTCTTTGACCAATTGTTTACATTCAATAAAATTTAAAGATGCATATAAATGATTTTAAATCACTAATCTTGAATGCCAGAGGAAACACGTTATTAGGGAAGCTCTCCATTGCTTTTATGTACAAGTCTCTAGACCAGGGGTCCCCAAACTACGGCCCATGGGCCACATGCGGCCCCCTGAGGCCATTTATCCGGCCCCCACCGCACTTCCGGAAGGGGCACCTCTTTCATTGGTGGTTAGTGAGAGGAGCATAGTTCCCATTGAAATACTGGTCAGTTTGTTGATTTAAATTTACTTGTTCTTTATTTTAAATGTTATATTTGTTCCCGTTTTTTTACTTTAAAATAAGATATGTGCAGTGTGCATAGGGATTTGTTCATAGTTTTTTTTTTATAGTCCGGCCCTCCAATGGTCTGAGGGACAGTGAACTGGCCCCCTGTGTAAAAAGTTTGGGGACCCCTGCTCTAGACCGTAAAAGTATAAAACAGTTTCCTCTTTTCTGGTGGGGGTCTTTAAAATCAAAGTAAGAATAGTCTAAGATGACTCACTGACAATATTTCAAATAGCACTCCTTTCTTCAATTTAGGTTTGTTATCATAAAATAACTGGATTTTGAAGGCAATATACACCTTAGTGATACATATACTTAAAAAGATAGGATAGATATTTTATTTTACAGATCCTAAGGGATTCTAGGTACCAAGCTTTTCACTTTCGTTCACACAAGGCGTATGGCTTCACAACTCCTGATAGATGGTATTAGTTGTTACTTTACTGATCCATTCCTCTTACACATGCTGCCGTCTACGCCTGCAGGATCAGAATAACAAGACTGAGAGCAGTAAGACAACAAGAAATGCCACTCTGAAGATATCTAACTGCAGTTAGGACACGGATTCATCTTGCCCTGTTCACATTTACTGAATCGATATTCTAATTCTGATTTGTTTAAAGATACCAACTGTGATTAGAGAAATAACTTTTTTTTTTTTTTTTGTATTTTTCTGAAGCTGGAAACGGGGAGAGACAGTCAGACAGACTCCCGCATGCGCCCGACCAGGATCCACCCAGCACGCCCACCAGGGGGCGAAGCTCTGCCCACCAGGGGGCAATGCTCTGCCCCTCCGGGGCGTCACTCTGCAGCGACCAGAGCCACTCTAGCGCCTGGGGCAGAGGCCAAGGAGCCATCCCCAGCGCCCGGGCCATCTTTGCTCCAATGGAGCCTTGGCTGGGGGAGGGGAAGAGAGAGACCAAGAGGAAGGAGGGGAGGGGGATGGAGAAGCAAATGGGCGCTTCTCCTATGTGCCCTGGCCGGGAATCGAACCCGGGTCCCCCACACGCCAGGTCAATGCTCTACTGCTGAGCCAACCGGTCAGGGCGAGAAATAACTCTTGATTTGACTGTATTAGCAGTTTAAAATATTTCCTTTGTGGGTACCAATGACTGACGTCCATATGGATATCACAGCACAGAATTCAAGCATCTGGTAAACACTGAATAAGTACAATGGGTCAGGCAGTGGGTTAGGTGCTGGTGACACAAAGATGAACAAGACATTAGGTGGCCTACCCAGGGAAGATGTTGAATGTGCAAACAATACCTACAGAACTCAAGTCCTACAACAATTGTGGGTACAAAATGTTATGAGAGCACTCAGAGGAGGCAGTGACTAATTTGGTCTGGAGAGAGTCATCAGTGTGTGTGGGGAGATGGAGAGTAATGGGAAAAAAACTAGAGAGAGCCAGATTAAAGAATCCAGTCGACTTCTCATTAGTCACACTTTCCTTAGGCAACTGCATTCACTTCCAAGACTTCAACAACTACCCCAAGTTAATAACTTCCACATATGAAATCTCAGCTCCTATCTCTCTCTCTTTACTCCAGGCACATATTCTAATCCACTTCAGAAACCAATCTCTATATGTATCAGAGGCATCTTATATACCCAGACTTCCTCTCCTTTATTTTCATCCCATTTTCAGAGTCACTATCCAAACTATAAACCTGTCATCTTCTATGCTTCCTCATCCTTCACCTCCAAGTGGCCACCAAATCCTATCAATCCTACTTTCAAAATATCTCTCAAACCATCACTTATGTCCCTCCATTTCTTCTGTGCAGGCCTGCATCTTTCCTTCCTCCAACTACTGCAACAGCCACAAAATTAGTCTACCTACTCCAAACTCTGTTTCTATTTACTCAATCAACAAACTGGATGCAAAGCATTATGGGTACTGTAGCAAAGACACGCAAAGTAAGTGCCTGCTTCAGGGACCTTCCTTCCTATTTGCTCATTCTAGTCAATTTTCTTTTTAAAATTAATCTGGTCATGGTACATACTGGTTTCAAGTCTTCCACAGCCTCCTATTGTTTACAGCAGAAACTACCAGCATGGTCCATGAGGCTGTTCAACACCTGGCAAATCCTACCCTTCCAACCTCTTGTTCTGTCATCCTTTCACAGGCCCTTTAAACTCCAGGCACATCCAGCTACTTCACTGTTGTTAAAACTGCATGTTTCTTCAGGCTTTGCTTTGGCAAATGTTACTTCCTAATGCCTGGAACACTCTTTGCTCTTCTCCCTCTTGGGAAATTCCTACCCCAGATTCCATGTTTCCATGCCCAGACATGGCATTCATCATATGGTATATAAACCATGTTTAGAAATCTGCCTCTTTCACCTGGCTGTGAGCTCCTTAAAGGACAGGAGCTGTATCACACATAAGTCCAACTTCATAGTAAACACTTGGTGACCCTGTTTGCATGAGAAAGCAAGGAAGAATCATAGAGATCTCAAAAGGTTAAGAAGCAAAGGGCAGGAAAATTGGGAGAGGCAGCTCACACCTCACCTGATGGCCTGTCCAAAGTATTTACTTTGTGAAGTAATTTGTACCTCTCTGGGCTCTAGGGATAGAGCTTCCATTGGGGGAATGTTTCTCAAAGTACAAGACAAAACATCTTTGAATAACACCATCAGGCAGGTAGCCGGACCCTCCCTTCCCATTCCTCTCAGTGTTCTGGTTTGACTGAAGAAACACACACAAGCCATGGTGATTGGTCTCACTTTAAAGTCATGACCACTAAGTCCAATGGGTCCTTAATGCTACCCAGCAATCCTATATTTCTCCCTTTCACTCACAAAATACTTCATGCCTTTCCGCTTGCTTCACACTCACTCTTAGATGATCTATTTCATTGAGGAAACACACACAACCAAAAAGACCTTTCCTAAGTTTCCACCACATCTACTAAAGTCAGTACTTATTTGCCATGCTCCCCATTATTAGAAACTGTGCTCCCAGCTAAGACCAACCTTGCTCCACGTGGTCTATAGATTTTATTCCTTCTTGCTTACTAACATCACTCCAGCAACTATCCTCTCCTATTTCACCATTTTTCTCCCTCTCTTCCATATAATTTAATTTCTCTTACAAAAGAAAAAAATAAAAACAACCATCTCTAGCCCTCTTCTCATGTGAGTTACCACCCATGTCTGCTCTAAGAAAACAGTTGCTTCACCCAGTGCTCGGCAAACTCATAAGTCAACAGAGCCAAATATCAACAGTACAATTGAAATTTATTTTGAGAGCCAAATTTTTTAAACTTAAACTATATAGGTAAGTACACTGTTATTAACTTAATTAGGGTACTCCTAAGCTGGCCACACTCAAGAGGCCAAAGAGCCGCATGTGACTCGAGAACCGCAGTTTGCCCACCACTGACTTAACCTACTGTCTCCAATTCCTTATCTCCCATTCTCCTTGAACTTATGCCAGTCAGACTCCCAACTTTATTGCTCATAAAAATTGTTCAAGTTCACCAAAGAGTCCCATTAAAGAGCATTATAGAGTTGATTATTCCCTCCCAAACCGGTTCTTCACTTGGTGTCCAGGGTATCACTTTCTTTTGTTTTTTTTCAGGGGTCATTCCTTCTCAAGTTTCTTTTGCTGATTCCTTCCTATCTCCCCAATTTCTTTGCCCCAAGGCTTAGTCCTCTCCATCAATAGATATTGATTCCTGGCTTTAAAAACCATCTACACATATTAACTCTAGTCCAGGGAGCCTCTGAACTCCAGGCTCAAATATCCAACAACCTATTCAACATCTCTACTTAGATATCTAATAACCATATAAAAACTGAACATGACTGAAACCAAAATCTTGAAACTACTCCCTGCCACAAGTCTGTTTTTTTACCATTCTCCTCCATTGAAGAAAATCAGAACTCCATCTTTCAAGTTACTCAAGCCAAAATGATTGGAGTGGTCACTGACCCCAACTTTATCTCAGTCCACGATCTTTTAACAAATCTAGTTAGTCCTACCTTAAAATGTAACTAGAATTTAATCACGTCTCACCACCTGCTTTATACCACCTGGTAATACTCACTAAAACTCATCACTGCAATGACCTCCTGACACTTTCTACCTTCAACATATCAGTGATTGTTTTTTTTTTTTAATGTAGTTATTTTTTTTATTAATTTTAATTTATTGTGTTAACATGAATTCAAGTGTCCTGCTCAATATAATTCCCTCACCCCCACCCCCTTGTCCGTCATTGCCCACCCCTCCCTCCTTCCTTTTGGGACCTGCTGTCCTGTTATCTGTCTCTATGTCTTTTTTTTTTTAACTTGTCAAATCTTATCACTTTACTGCTCAAACCTTCAAATAGCTTCCCATCTCAATCAGAGTAAAAACATATCATGGGCAACAAGCCTATATACAATCTGGCCAGCTCTTACCGTCTGACCTTATGTCTCCCCACTGCCCCTTGCTCACTCTACTCCAGCTACAATGCCTTCCCTCCTGTTCCCTGAACACACTTTCTACTTCAGAGCCTTTGTACTTGGTCTTTCTCTACCTGAAAGCATCTTCTCCCAGTTATCCACATGGTTCACTTCCTCACCTTCTTTAGGCTTTTGCTCAAATGTCCACTTCACAGTCTTGACTGTCTTGATTACCTTACTTTTCTCCACAATTCCTCATCCCTGAATTCTCTGCATCACACTCATTACTACCCAACATCTGGTTTACTTTGCTTAATTTGTTGTTCACTGTCAATTTCTTCCTACTTGAGTTCCATGAGAGCAAAAATATTTGTTCTCTTCATTGCTGTATTCTCAGGGCCAAGAACAGTGCTGGCATGTGGATGGTGCCTCAAAAGGTTATTTGTTGAAAGAATAAAATGAGAAACTCTGTTTACTGCTAGTATGTCTTCACTCAAAGCTGCTAATCCCCATTTTGGGCTCAGCACCTTAGCAAGTAAAAGCATCAAGTCAGAATTTAGTAATATTAAATAGAATGTTTTGCTTTCATTCTGATTTTCAATTACTCTTTATTTAAGATACCGGGTTTCTATTTGTTCCTGTAACAGTTTTTAACCTAATACATGTTTTTAAGTTTTTAAAAGTGAGTTTCTTCTAAGAAAAACTTTAATAAATTATAGTGGGACTAGCAAAGAAACATGGCAAAAATAGTGCAAGTGTTATCTGAATGACTGAAGTTTAAGAACTCTCTTAGTGTAGAGAATCCGGATAAAATACAGGTCAGCCAGTTATAGATAATGATTTTTCTTTTTTAGTGTATGCCCCAAATATTGCATGGCACACAACTGCACTAAGAAATTAAGGCATCCGTTTTTACTTTTTTTACTTTTTAACAGAGAACTCTCTGTCACTTCCATTTAGACCTATCCGTACAAGCTAGCTGAATTCTTGTTCTATGTATGAACTGCGTGGCTTTTAAGTCCCTGTGGGAGAGTACTGAGGAATGGTGTTCTAAAAATCAAAAAGAGGTCCACAGTGCACTTTGGGAGGGGAGTGGCCCTGGCAGCTCACAATAAGCAGTGTGACCGAATTAGACTGGAGAAGGAAGGGAGGAGAGAGACGGGGACGGGTTCCGGGCCCAGCTCCCTTTCCCAGCCTCTCAGGCACCTGCTCAGCGGAGGCCAAGGCTTGGCAGCCCCTTTCCGGCCCTTACCAATGTTGCCTTCGATGGCGAGCCTTCGAGGTCCGCACCCCGCGTGCATGCTCCTGGAGGCGGGCACGCCCTCGAGTTGGCTCTGAGCCATGGAACTGGAGAGTGCTCGCAACAATCTTAGCAATCCTCTGCCTCTGGCCATCCTGCCAACAAACAGCGCACTTCCGCCGAGAGCACTTCCGCTCCCAGTACGGCCGTCCACGCGCTTCGGCGCACTTCTGACGTCAAGAGATCGACAAGCAGGAAGTGGGTGGGGTAAACTGACTGAGAGGGTGGGGCCAAAAGGACATCTGCGTTCTCGCGATGCTTGTAGAGAGAAGCGTTGTGGGAAAGAAAAGTGTAGTTTGAAATGCGAGGAAGTTTGCTGGTGTGTGTAGTTACAAGAGTGTGATTAAAGGCTCTATTTGCTCACTGGAAAATATTTTAAGAGACTTAACAATTCTATTACCTTTGCCTTTTTATATAGCTTTAAAGTAATTCTCATAACTAAAAACAGGTAAAAATAGTTGTAATTTTAAATGAGGTTTCTTTTTCCATGTGTTTGGTTTTTATTCTAAAATGGGATGAATTGGACGGTTTTAAGTAGGAAAATGATGCAATCTGATAATTTACACAAATAAACTATGCCATTTCCTGTAACGCGGCAGCACAATGCTGGCACATTATTGAATAAATCAACAAATGAGCTCAATTATACCCCACCTCTTACTTTGTTTCTTGAATGATAAATAAAGATTGCTTAACCAATTTGCATAGTAGCCAAAAATACCATTAGGATAAAGTGGGTGGAGGCTCGGATGTGAACTGGAACTGGTTTAAACTTGATAGATTGGGTTCTGTGGGCGTGAACAGTAGCGGGGGGTTAGGTGCTGGGCGGGATGGGGAGTGATGGGGATTCCCGATGGGATTTGTAAAAGGAAGAGACGGGGTAGAGAGAAACTAACAAGCCGGTGTATAATGCTGGACTCCTAGTGTCGATGGAGAACTGCTCTGCAGAGGAGTAGGGACAGTTCTGAGCTGCTGCCACTGGGTGAGGCCCTGACTGGCTTTGTCCTGCCACACCCAAACGTCTCAACGACTTCAGATTTATGACATGTAAGGGGGTGCTTCTACCTTCTACGCTTAAATTACAGTAGTCAACAGGCAAACCCACATTCAGACAGCACTTTTAGAGGTGGGAGCTTTTAGAAAGTAGCAACCTGGTTGCAAGGGAGTGGGGAGGGGTGGGTGGCTGGGACACCTGCCTTGAAGCTGTTTGCATAGAAAGCACAGGCTCTTTTCCCTATATTGATGTTTATATAGGATAGTTGAAGTGACAGTTGCATATTAAACACATTATTCTTAAAAATATATTGTAAATGTATTTAGTATAACCTGGGTGGAGAGCTAATGGATATTGAAAGCCTAAAGTCTGTCCCAATTCCACAGCCACCTTTGTGTAAAAACACTACTTAGATTTCTTTATCTATGTAAACTCATGATAGGGGGAACTCAAGAGTTAAAATTTTAGCTCGAGTAATGGTGGCTTTGTTATGGTCAATGGACTTAATGGTTAACACAGGTAGAGGCTTCGTCCCAGGAGCTGGGATGCCTGAGAGGGCCTACATGACTTAAAGTGGTCTGCAAGTAGTCCACTGTTGTGGCCCAGGTGTCTGCAAGCAAAGCCTTTGTGCTCCAAGTACTGAATGCCCATGCCCAGTGACAATGATCCAATTAACTTCAACTATGATCTGTTTAAACCCCTACCTACCCTTTTCTTCTCCTTAAAAAAGGGTTGGCTCA
The DNA here is from genome assembly GCF_036850995.1 of Saccopteryx leptura. NCBI lineage: Eukaryota > Metazoa > Chordata > Mammalia > Chiroptera > Emballonuridae > Saccopteryx > Saccopteryx leptura. The sequence goes on from NC_089505.1 coordinate 242,925,526, forward strand.
GAATAGGGGTTTAAATGAGGACATTGTCAATAGATTTATGTGCAGATAGGCAACTAACCTCCTAAAAGTTATTATTTTTTAAAACCTTAGTGAAGTATAATATGTAGTGATGAAAAGAGCATGTATCATAACTGTACAGTTTAATGAAAATTTCCACAAACTAAACACACTCCTGTTACCTGGTTTCTGATCAAGAAATAGAGCATTACCAGCATCCTCAGAATCCATTTCTCATGCCAATTACTACTCCCCTCAAAGGTAACCAATAGCCTGAGTTCTAATAATAGACATTAGGTTTGCCTGTTCTTTTTTTTTTTTAAGATTTTATTTATTGCTTTTAGAGGGAGATGGGGAGGGGGAAGCATCAGCTTTTAGTAGTTGCTTTCCGTTGTGTCTTGACCAGGCAAGCCTGGGATTTTAAACTGGAGACCTCAGCTTTCCAGGTCAAGGCTCTATCCACTATGCCACCACAGACCAAGCAATATTCCCAAATAATAAATAGTTGCACAATGTTTGCTTGCACGAGTCGACACTGCCACTAGCAACAAGTGAGCACACAATGTGGTTGTTCCACATTCTTATTGTCAATTCTTTTTCATTCTGCTGTATATAATGGTGTTTTATAGTTTTATTTTGCATTTTTCTGATGATTAATGAAGTAAAACACCTTTTCATATTTTTTTTGGCCCTTTGAGTAACCTCTTTTGTGAAGGACCTGTTCAAGTTCTGCACCCATTTTTCTACTGGTTATCTGTCTTTTACTTATTGTTATTGTTCATTATATATTTTGCATATGAGTCCTTGTTGAATATTTTTTGTTTCTAAAAGCTTTTAATTTTTTTGATGTATTGTGTAAAGTAAGAAACTAAAATGTCTTTTGCCTAAATTGCCTGTCAGATATCTCAGTATTAGCAATGATTCTTCTATTCCTTTTTATTTCTTTATGCTTGTTTTAGTATGTTATACCATGCATAAAAATTCAATATCTTTCGCCTGACCAGGTGGTGGCGCAGTGGATAGAGTGTCGGACTGGGATGAGGAGGACCCAGGTTCGAGACCCTGAGGTTGCCATCTTGAGCGTGGGCTCATCTGGTTTGAGCAAAGCCTACCAGCTTGGACCCAAGGTCGCTGGCTCGAGCAAGGGGTTACTCGGTCTGCTGAAGGCCCGTGGTCAAGGCACATATGAGAAAGCAATCAATGAACAACTAAGGTGTCGCAAAACACATCGAAAAACTAATGATTGATGCTTCTCATCTCTCCATTCCTGTCTGTCTGTCCCTGTCTATCCCTCTCTCTGAGTCTTCTCTCTGTCTCTGTAAAAAAAAAAAAAAAATCAATATCTTTCTTGGCCTTAATTCCAAATTCCCTGAAGAGACAACCTGATTGGCCCAACTGTGCTTGAAAAATAGGGTCTTATGGAACAAACATGAGTTTTAGGTCCCCAACCCTTTGATGAGGAAGGAAGGTGATTAAAAGGATAGTTGTGAGCAATAAAGACACCTAGAAAATATGGTTTACCTCCTAGAAGTGGTAAGCAGGGTGTTTTCATCCCACCTCTGGTGTTGGCCAGAAGACAGAAAGTAGTGGCATATTGGTGAGCAGAATTAAGTTCCACTTACCTGGAGGAATGAGGTCACTTCCTGCTCTTCGGGGATTGTCAGGTATCTGCTGGAGTTTATGAGTCAGAGCTGATTTCCCTACATGAACTCTAGCCATTAGCCATTTCTTCATTCAATATTTACTGGGCATCTATTATGTACCATGCACTCTTGCTTATTCCTTGGCATGTAGCTGTGAAGAAATTACTATTTTCATATGTTTGTAAGTGCTATTATGACAAATAAAATACTGACTCATATTACAAAAATGCCATGCAGCCATTAAAGATGGGACATAAGCCCTAACCAGGTAGCTCAGTTGGTTAGAGCATTGTCCTGACATGGTGAAGTTGTGGACTTGATCCTTGGTCAGGGTACATGCAAGACTCAACCAGTGGCCTTGAACAGTTGGCTCAGTGGTAGAGCTTCAGTCCGGTGTATGGATGTCATGGGTTCGATTCCCAGTCAGGGCACACAGGAGTAGCAACCATCTGCTTTTCCATCTCCCCTCTCCCTTCTCTCTCTCTTTTTCTCTCTCTCTTTCCCTTACACAGTCATGGCTTGATTGGTTCTGCATTGACCCAGGGCACTGAGTCCACAGAGCCATCCACCTGAGGCACTAAAAATAGCTCAATTGCGAGCATGGCCCAGATGGGGGTTGCCAGGTGGATCCCGGTCAGGGTGTATGTGGGGGTCTGTCTATCTCCACTCCTCTCATTTAAAAAGAAAAGGAAAGAAGAATCAACCAATGATAACATGAAGAAGTGGAACAACAAATTGATGTTTCTGTTTCCCTCTCTCTATATATATCTGTCTCTTTTTCTTCCTCTCTCTAAAAATCAATATTTTTTTCTGACTGGGGAGATAAACACACAGAAACCTGACCCTGACTTCATTCTGCTGTGGACATCCAGTCAGTTATATTCTCATCTACATCAAAGAGATTCTGATATGCTGGATTATGCTAACTCAAGTTCATGAAACTGGGAAGTATGCTTCTAAAATCCCCTCCTGATGGGGCTGTGAGTTCAAGTTGTCCAAAAGAGGACCTAGTGTGAGATTTAGAAAGCAGATGAGAGCCTCAGCAACTCCTTGAGGGAGATCTTCATTGTCAGGTATGACAGATGTGCCTACAGACATATCCCAGCTAGTCCTCAGGGCCATAGTGACTCCTCTCTGATCATCCCACTATCCCCTCCAGACCTTTACTTCCCCAGCTCCTTCCACATGTGAATAGTCTCTTTCCTAATAACTCTCTTATTTCTGCAATGCGCATGCTGGCTGTGCTCTCCTGAATGAACTTTGACACACCTCATCATAAAAGGAGGCATACAGGGAAATGCTTAAGAGTGTGGGCTTTTAAGGCCCTGGTTGGTTGGCTCAGCGGTAGAGTGTCGCCTGGGGATGTGGAAGTCCCGGGTTTGATTCCTGGCCAGGGCACACAGGAGAAGCACCGATCTGCTTCTCCACCCTTCCCCCTCTTCTTTCTCTCTATCTCTCTCTTCCCCTCCTGCAGCCAAAGCTCCATGGGAGCAAAGTTGGCCCAGGAGCTGAGGCTGGCTCCACGACCTCCACCTCAGGTGCTAAAATGCCTCCGATTGCAGCGGAGCAATGGCCCAGATGGGCCCAGCATCGCCCCCTAGTGGGTATGCCAGGTGGATCCCGGTCGGGTGCACGTGGGAATCTGTCTCTCTGCCTCCCTGTTTCCCACTTCAGAAAAATACAAAAAAAAAAAAAAAAAAAAAAAAAGAGTGTGGGCTTTGGATTCAGACAACCAATGGTGAGGATTAAGAAAGAAAACCCGCCCTGGCCGGTTGGCTCAGCGGTAGAGCGTCGGCCTAGCGTGCGGAGGACCCGGGTTCGATTCCCGGCCAGGGCACACAGGAGAAGCGCCCATTTGCTTCTCCACCCCTCCCCCTCTCCTTCCTCTCTGTCTTTCTCTTCCCCTCCCGCAGCCAAGGCTCCATTGGAGCAAAAATGGCCCGGGCGCTGGGGATGGCTCTGTGGCCTCTGCCTCAGGCGCTAGAGTGGCTCTGGTCGCAACATGGCGACCCCCAGGATGGGCAGAGCATCGCCCTCTGGTGGGCAGAGCGTCGCCCCTGGTGGGCGTGCCGGGTGGATCCCGGTCGGGCGCATGCGGGAGTCTGTCAGACTGTCTCTCCCTGTTTCCAGCTTCAGAAAAATGGAAAAAAAAAAAAAAAAAAAAAAAAAAAAAAAAAAAAAAAAGAAAGAAAACCCCAGGCAGCTTTTAACACAATGCATGCCAAACAGCTATCAACCAATAGACATTATATAAATAGATAATGGCTCCTTCAGTATACCTGGGACATACTTAAATTTATCTTTTCACTCTCCTCAAGCCATTGTAACCGATCCACTGAAGAATTCTAGGACAGCATTTCTTGAAGTGGAGCAAGTCTGGATGGGGGAGCGAAGGGAATGACCATTCAGCCTTCCCTTCTTCCCCCACATAGAGATTCCAGTGTGCCCCTCCATAGCAGCGGTGTCAGTGCTCCCGTCTCTGTGGGTCCGTATGTGCATCCATGTGCCCTCCAATCTCCTTCCTGTGCTTTTTCTCCCAACAGCCAGTGCCTGTATCTCTTCTTTGCAGGACTGCCCTCAGCCTACTGGACCCCTTTCCCTTCATAAGAGGAAAGCCTGGGGTTTCCCGTCCAGGGAACCTTCACTGACAGGGGCTATGAAAGCCCAGCTCAATGCCCATAGTCAGGCTTGTACTCCAGAGCTTTCTAGGGACGAGGCTGAAGCTAAGTCTGAGAGATAGCCTGCTGGGCTTCCTCCCCTTTCCTCCTGCCTCTTTCACTCTGCTCCCGGTTCTCCCCTTCGAGCACTTTCTTAATAAGTCACTTGCATGTGAATCCTTATTTTAGGGTCTTCTTCTGAGAAACCCTTCCCTCCCTAAGATTTAAATCCTCTTTGGGCAAGGGTTGAAAACATGCTTCTCCACCTCACCTCCAGAGGTAAAGTACAGAAATGGTGGTGGAATCTCTGGCAGTCGAGGTCCCTGCACTTCCACTGTGTTTCACTGTCTCCAAACAGGTATTTCTGGGAAGGCTCATGGACCAGGTTGGATCTGCTCAGGAACATCAAGGATGGGACTTGAATAGGTGGAGAGAGGGAAGGGTACAGCAGGCAGAAGTGAAGATCTAGTTCTGCCATTAACTAGCTGGGTGATAGAATTAACTAGTAAAACTAGCTATAAAATGGGAGTGATACTAGTACCTATCTCATAAGGCCATGGTGAAGGTTAAATGAGAAAATCCATGTAAAGCTCTTAAGCTAGTGCCTAGCACATTGCAAATGCTCCATTGATGTTAACTGTTACCATAAACCCTTATTTTTCCCATAGTATTTTGTGCGTGCTTCTGTTTCACCTGAAGCCATTGTTTGATATCTATTTGTCTGTTTCCTGCTCGGTGCAGTGGATCCTGATGGGTAGGAATCATCTTTCTGGGATACATAAATTCCATGTGGCCTTGCCCAATAACTGTAGACTTATTTAGTAAATACTTGTGAAATTAAACAGAATTGACCAAGGACAGGGAATGAGGAACAGAGATAGAGAGAGAAGAAAGAAGAAGAATGAGGAGGAACAGGAGGGGGTAAAGGAAGGAAAAAGAAGAGGAGGAGTAGAAAAATATTCTTCTTAAGTGTGCTACTTTTAAAATTAGTTTTGGGGCAAACTACAATCTAATCCTCAGTGACAAAGGACACCATAAAGATTTTTAAGCCCATTATAAACTTTCTTCATCTAAGTTCAAATAATATTGTGCTTTTTTTGTTACATTATGTCACATCCTATAAGCCTGTGTTTCTCTTTATATTCATTTTTTCTGTGTATCACCCTTGAGTACAAGGACTTAAGACATCTCTGAAAGCCCTTGTTTCTTACCTCCCCATCCATGAGTCATTTAGCTCTTGTTCTAACTCATGTTCAAGGAAAAAGAATCCAGGTGGTATAGTAGGAGTACTAACTTTAGAGTCAGCTACATCTGGATTTTAATCTTGGCTCTGGGTGATCTTCAACAAGTCCTTACCTTCTCTGAGTCTCAATTTACTCATCTGTAATATGGAGGTAATAATAGTACCTATCTCACAAGGTCACATGTGTATTAAAATAAGGTGTGAAAAGCCATTCCCACTGTGTGAGACACAGCCTGGTATAGAAAAGAGCTCAACACAGAGAATTAAGGCTTGCAGGTTTTAATGTTTCATAATTGGTAACAACAGTCTCAAGGAGATCCCCAGAGAATCTGTTCTGACTTTAGAAGCACTTCCTGTGGACAATGGAGGGCCCTGCCTCATCATACTCTGGCTTGCTGATCCACATCTGCTGGAAGGTGGAGAGAGAGGCCAGGATGGAGCCTCCAATCCAGACTGAGTACTTCCGCTCCGGGGGAGCAATAATCTGCAAAGAGCAAATGTGGTGAATCATGATCAGCCCCCAGGGGAATAAAAAGGTGGTCCCAGAATCACCTCATAACACTGCCGGGCTGCCCCCAAAAAGGACACCTTCCAAGGTTAGAAAGAAACAGGGTAAAACTCGTGGTAGACTGGGTTATTGCTCAAGTCTTCACTACCCACTACCCTGCCACTCCTCCATAGGAAGAGTATACCACCACATGACTTTCGGCTCAGCTCTGTATTTGCTTAGGCCAATGAAATGTTAACAGACATGACCCAAACAGGAACTTGAAATGTACTTCAGACATGCAGTTGGACATATTCTCTTGTGCCTCTATCATCTCCATGAGAAGAGCTCCCTTCAGGAGCTGCTGGCCCTTCAGCCTGGATTCCATAATGAGAGATGTGGACCTGACTTGAGCTGGCTAGACCTGCAAAGCTGCCTCACCAAGTCGGACCTACATCAGCTCATTCCCAGCTGACCTGCAGATGCATAAGCAATAAATGCTAACTGTTATGTGCCCTATGATTTCATAGTTTCTTGTTACTCAGCAATAGCTGACTCATACATCTATGGGAGAATTGTTGTTCTGCTTTTGCCTGGAGTTGGAGGCGTGAACAGCTCAGGCTGGGCTTCCTCCAGTCCTGAGTATGAGCCAGTCTACTCAGACCTTGTCTTGAGCTTCATCTGTCAATAGTCATTTGTATCTAAGAAGTTCTTAAATTCATACATACATTATTCATTTTATGTCATTTAGCCTTTAGAAATTGGTTGTCGTGTCAAACAACACTGAACTCCACCTACAACTAAATCTAGAAGGACTATGATTCTTCAACTAATTTCCCAGTTTCTGAACAGTTTAAAAATTCAGTGCTAGAACAAATCAGAAGTTAAATTGACTTTTTTTATCTCCTTAAAATCTCTCTACATATTCCATAACTTATAGAGATCATGGAATTGCGGCATAAGAAGGGTCTTTAGAAGTTATCTTACTCAGGGAGACAAAAGTCACCCCCTCATTTCTTGGAAAGTTACTTCAAGGACTGGCACAGCCACTAAGAAGGTAACATTTTATTGCTAGGCAGTTCTGGTTGTAAGAAAACTCTGGGCTGTCTTGTGCTAGACGTCCTCAATCTCAGCCTCACTCCAGCCCACAACTCTTACTCCATATCCTTGAGGCTTCCTTTATTTCCCCCAGTTCCTCTACATAAATCCTGCTGTCCAATTTGGATGGGATGCTCATACATGCTCACACACCCCTGAGCACCTTTGCTCACTCTATTTCCCCTGCTTGGAGAGCTCTTTCCCCTCCTCTTGTCTTATTTAAATTGCCTTTTCATTCATCATGTCTACTAATTAGATCCTAGACTCCTTGAAGGTTGGCACATATTGTTAAACTCAATGCAGTGGCTCACAAATTGGGATGTGCATCAACTCACTGGTGTTCGTTTGTCATTGTAGGTGGTGTGATGACCTCAGACTTGATGAACTAGAATCTGGTGGTGAGGTTAGGTGTGGTATCCTGACACATGGTCCTGGTAAAAAACCCCATGTGGCAGGTGGCAGTAAGTATGGCTGCTCTAGTGGCTCCAGGTGAGAAAAGCCCATGGGTTCTCACTTGTTTCTTGGTGGCCTTCTTTGCTTTCCTCTGCTGAACACTATCTGCTAGGTAGAAGCAAGATCTAGGGCAGCCTTCCTTTGTGAAGAAGGTTCTTAGACTACTGACATGGAGAATTTACTTCTTCAGATTATTTTTTATTTATTTATTGTGAGACTATGTAACTTTCAACCTATTTGTTATCTCTAGTCTATTCCCAACTCTTTCTAAACCTGTTAGCAGCAAAGTTCTTAGATGCTCTTAGAAAGGACTGTATTATTTATTGATTGCTTGGGGACCAGAGGCTAGAGAGAAGCAGTAAGACAAGTGGGCTCCCATTTTGCCAAGGCCTATGAGGTGAGAAGCTCTGGTAAGAAGCAGTATGGGGAAGGCTGTGGCCAAGCTGGGACAACAGGCTTTTCAGGAATCAAGAAATGTCCCCATGAGTTCAAACCAGCAGCCTGTCCTATGGTCAAACTTTCTCTCTTTGAAACTTTCACCTTCCCTGGAGTAATACTCAACTCCTTTTTTAAGTTTTGAGATGTTGTAGTCTTACTTCCTTCTATTCTTCCTATTTCTCTCTTTTTTTAAAAATACTTTTTTTCCTTCTGCTTGATTTCTTCTTCAACCAGCTCAATATTCTCTTCATCTCAAATTCTTTCACCCCCTTCTCATATGATTCATGTGATTATGTCTGAGAGCCCATGCTAAAAGTGTCTCCAGCTCATCAGTGCCCAAGGAACATAATCCCCCAAGATAAAATCCCCTCAGGATGATGCTGAACCCAGGACACCCATAAGCTACAGGCCTGACAGCAGGACTCTGAGCATCTCCCCAGCAGCCAAGTCATTGTACAAAGAACAGGATGGGAACTGGGTGAAGACCCACCTTGATCTTCATGGTACTGGGGGCCAGGGCTGTAATCTCCTTCTGCATCCTGTCAGCAATGCCAGGGTACATGGTGGTACCCCCAGAGAGGACATTGTTGGCATATAAGTCCTTGCGGATGTCAATGTCACACTTCATGATGGAATTGTACGTTGTTTCATGAATTCCGGCAGACTCCATGCCTAGTAGAGGTCACAGTATTTAGTTAGCATCCATCTCTTATAAGCACCCACAACTTCAGCTCCTCAAGTGACCTTTCTGTTGTTGCAACTACCCTATCCAGACCCTTAATTACCTCCCACATAGATTCCAAGACCAACCCTCTAACTAGTCATCACCCTGCCTTCAGTTTCCCCCGATCTGATTGATCTTTCACATTGTTCACTGAGGTATATTTCTAAAGGAACACTTTCATTGCATTGTCTTTTCTCACAGTTTTATTGAGATATGACTCACATGCCATAATATTCACCTTTTAAAAGCATACAGTTTAATAGTTTTGAGTATAATCAGAGTTGTGCAACATTTTTTTGTGACAGAGACAGAGAGAGAGACAGATAGGGACAGACAGACAGGAAGGGAGAGAGATGAGAAGAAGCAATTTTTCGTTGCGGCACCTTAGTTGTTCATTGATTGCTTTCTCATATGTGCCTTGACTGGGGGCTAAAGCAGACTGAGTGACCCCTTGCTCTAGCCAGCAACCTTGGGTTCAAGCAAGTGAGCCTTACTCAAACCAGATAAGTCCGTGCTCAAGCTGGTGACCTCAGGGTTTTGAACATGGGTCCTCTGCGTCCCAGTCCGACACTACCCACGATGCCACCACCTAGTCAGGCTAATTGGCAACTATTGCCACAATGTAATTTTAGAACATTTTAAAACATCCTCCCAAAAGAAACCCCACACCCATTAACAAACACACCCCATTTTCCCTTTATCCCTTTCCCAGCTTTAGGCAACCACTAATCTACTTTCTGTCTCTATAGCTTTGCCTTTTTCATATAAATGGAGTCATACATACACTATGTGTGTCTGGGTTGTTTCACTTAGCATGTTTTCAAGTTCATCCATGTTATATCATGTGTCAGTACTCCATTCTCTTTTATTGCCACATAATATTCCATTAGGTGGACATACCCATCATTTCATCTTTGATAGCCCTCCATTGCCTACAGGTTGACATTTAGATTCTTTATCCTGGCACAAAGATCTTCCTATATGCCAAACCAGCTCATACCCACCTAGCTGCCCCTCCCACCTCTAGTCTTTTGCCTATGTGATGTAATTCCACACAGTAGATAGAAGAATCTTCTTAAAATAAAACCCGACCTTGCTACATGGCTGCTTAAAAGCTTTCAGGTGCCTGACCAGGCAGTGGCGCAGTGGATGGAGCGTCAGCCTAGGATGCTGAAGACTCAGGTTCAAAACCCCAAGATCACTGGCTTGAGCATGGGCTCATCCGGCTTGAGCACAGGCTCACTAGCTTGAGCATGGAGTTGTTGGCTTGTGTGTGGGGGCATGACCCCATGGTCGCTGGCTTGAGCCCAAATGTTGCTGGCTTGAAGCCCAAGGTTGCTGGCTTGAGCAAATGGTCACTCGCTCTGCTGTAGCCCCACCCCCCACCCCATCAAGGCACATGTGAGAAAGCAATCAATGAACAACTAAGGTGCCACAATGAAGAATTGATATTTTTCATCTCTCTCTCTTCCTGTCTGTGTCTCGCTAAAAAAAAAAAAAAAAAAAAAAAAAAAAAAAGCAGCTTTCAGAGGATCTCCATTGCTGATATGACTAACCCCTACATGTGTACAAACACACAACATGCATGTACACACACACACATATGGAATTTTTCCATTGTGTCCAAATAGAATTTGACCTTTCACACCTCCATGCTTTTGCACATACCATTCAATTGGCCTTGTATGCTATTCCCTACTCTGCACTCCTTCTATCCACAGATATCATAGAATGATACTCATTCTTCAAGGTTCTGTCAAATATCCACCTTCTCTAAGAAGCCTTTCTTGGTTTCTTAGGCCAATAGCACTCCGTCTGGTTTGCTATTTACCACTACACTGTTTATCAACATTTGCTTACAGACCCGCTCTTTTTATACCTGCCTCAGGAAAGAGTTGTCTTTGCATTGTTCTCTTATTTAATCCTTGCTGCAATCCTTTTTAATAGGTACAATCATTATTTCCACTTTACAGATAAGATGACAGATTTGAAGAAGATAATGTGTCCAAGGTGACAGGGCTTAAAGAGGCAGAGTCAGGACTTAAAACCAGGTTTGACCCCTAAACTCATCCTGTTTACCACCATAATTTCAACCTCATATCCTAAGTTCTGAGCAGTCCAACAAGTGTTTTGTTTATTAACCTCATTCTTAGTTTCATATTGTATTCTTTTTCCTGCTTTTTCTTTATCTTGATTTCCTTACCCTTTTACTTAAAATTAGATTTCATCTAGTTGTATTGTTTATGTATTTTTGGCTCTTTCTGGAAAAATATGGGCTATGTAGAAACAATTAACTGTATGCCTCCTGGTGTCTCTCTTTCCATCCTTTCTCCACCCCTCAACCTTGCCCTCTTGATCACAGGGACTGCGGGCAGCGCCTCACCGATGAAGGAAGGCTGGAAGAGGGTCTCAGGGCAGCGGAAGCGCTCATTGCCAATGGTGATGACCTGCCCATCCGGCAGCTCATAGCTCTTCTCCAGGGAGGAAGAGGAGGCTGCAGTGGCCATCTCATTCTCAAAATCCAAGGCCACATAGCACAGCTTCTCCTTGATGTCTCTCACAATTTCTCGCTCAGCTGGAAGTGGCAGAAATGACAGAAAGCAGATAGTCAGATCTGTTAGTCTGTTTCATTTTGATTTCTGTGAAAGCCTTCCTTTTACTTCTTTGGATTCAGTCTTAGGATGAATGTTAATTTTTTCATTCCTCTTCCTAAAGCAGGAGTTCATAGTCTTGATTCCCAAGCAAAAGGTTGCATGGGCTTTAACTCCTTGCTGTCTTCACTCTACCTGACAATGAATGCTGCAGGCCTTCCTGAGGGCCTTGCAAGACACATTTTCGGTTCAGATGTAGGCTTATATGTTGTGATCTTACAGAATCTAGGAAGGCCCCTGCCTAAATACACTTTTTCCCAGGGTGGCCAGTGAGGCATGATACCTTACCTTTAGATATTCAGACCTTATTTTTCCCAGGTGTCCTCAGACAAACTATAAATACCCTCAGTTAATACCATATATCCCCATATATAAGACACTCCCATATATAAGACACACCTTAATTTTGGGGCCTAAAATTTGAAGAAAAAAAAAAGAGTGTATTATATAAAGTTATTGAACTCAAGTTTTATTCATCATAAAATACATACAACTCCTCATCTGCACGAAAAAGCGGGAAATGAAAGTGAAAAATCTACACCCACTGTATAAGACGGACCCAGTTTTTAGACCCTAAGTTTTTTGAAAAAATGTGCATCTTATACATGGGGAAATATGGTAAATTGTATCACCAGATCTTACTACCACTCGCACTGTTAAAAATTAGCTCCGATCCTTGTGTAGACTTGGATGGAGATAGCAGGTGCCTGGGGAAGAAGGTGATGCTATGAAAAGGGACTTAAGGAGGGATCAACAGAATGCTGCTTAGGATAAGTAGGTCTTGCCCCCTCCTCAGGGTGTATTGGTCTGGAAACTTTCTCCTTAAACAAGGTTTCCTTGACTATCTGGTCTTGTCCAGAGGCTCGGCCCCAGGCTAGGGTCTCCCTGTCTGCCCTCAAATAGTTTGAGGACACAGAGCCACAGACTCCTCATCATTACTAAAAACTTCTGATCCTAGATCAGATTTGGTTTTAAGCTGAATTCAGAATCAGGAAAGGAGCTGGATACCTGTGGTCACAAAGGAATAGCCTCTCTCTGTGAGGATCTTCATGAGGTAGTCCGTGAGGTCACGGCCGGCCAGGTCAAGGCGCATGATGGCGTGAGGCAGTGCATAGCCCTCATAGATGGGGACATTGTGGGTGACGCCATCCCCTGAATCCAGGACAATACCTATGGACAGAGGGGACAGGACCTGTAAAAACCTTTCTTGTCTTTCACCTGTCTCTTTCTGCGGCCATTTACCAATGTTCTTCAATTACCGTATTTTTCTTCAGAAGCTGAGAAAATTCCCCCACCATAAAAATAATCAATCATATTTTTTGCACAAATCAATTTATTCTCCCAAATGAGACTATAGCCTACTGGAAAGCAAGTAAAATGTCTCTTCTTCTTGTACTCCTTGAAACACTTTCACAATAATGCACACTTGTCAATTTGCATCTAGACTGCACATTCCTAAAGTGAAACTGGATAATTTTTACATCTTTCAGGCATCAAACTAACACATATGCACATGCAATTTGAATGTTAGAACTGAAAGGCACTATAAAAACCAGCCAATTTGAAAAAAAATGCACATTCTCACTAATAACACTTTTAGGAAAGCATAAAGGGAAATAAGCTTTCTCAGCATGATAAGAAATCTCTCTTGATCCTACAGCCACAGCACAATTGACAGGGAAACATTATAATAGTATTATTTTATTATTTCTTACAGTTGTCCTGGATGTTTTAGCCAATGCAATAAGACACAAAATGGAAATAAAAGGTATCATTATCAAAAGAAAATAAAATTGTCATTATTTGCAGATGGATGATGTGGTTGTATATCTAGAAGACTCAGAAGAATCAACTGAAAGGATGGTTTAAACTAATAAGATGGTTTAGTAAAGGTTAGAGGTAAAATAAATATCCAGAGACCAGTAGCTTACTCTTGTACAATAATGTTGATCACAGCATATTTTATAATAAAAAAGAAAAATTAGAGACAACATAAAGGCCCAGCAATAGACAAAGGTTAAAATAACTAACTAACTAAATAAACCATAATACAATGACTACCATATGGCCATTAAATAAAATCAAGTGCAATACATGGAATGCAAATCTGTACATACCTTGTACTTCCTTATTACTGTCCTTATTACTAGTAGTGAAATTATCTTTTACTTTTGTCTCTCCCCCACTAGGCTATAGCTCCACAATGGCAAGGTCTGTCTTGTTTGTTAGTGGTGCAGTGTTTGGCACATAGTAGGCAGGATTGGAAAAATATTTGATGGATAAATGAATGAATGAATGAATGAATAAACATATCAATAAATACATGAATAAATCTTTGAATGACATTCATAGAATATCAAGTCCCTATTAAAAACTGCTTTATTTTGAGGCTCCCTCTGTTTCCCTGAGCACCTTTCTATACCAAGGACAAATACTTGTATATCCACCATCATAGTTACTACTGTTGCTGCTTCATGAGCAGAAACATTCCAGTATTGTAGGAAAGTGTCTATAAGCTCCTAGATTGATGACTGTGATGGAAATGGCCCTTGCTGGATGTACTAGTCATGGTTCGTTCTAGGCATACTTCCACCCACATGGGCTTCCTTTCTGTTATCCTAATGCAAGGCTTTCCCTGGACTTTGGCTATCGCTTTGATTTTTCTGAGCAGGAGCCTCTTTCCCTTCCTCTCTCTGAAATCAGAAAGGGAACAGAGTACAACAACAGGGCTACTCACCTGTTGTGCGGCCAGAAGCATAGAGGGAGAGTACAGCTTGAATGGCGACGTACATGGCAGGGACATTGAAGGTCTCAAACATGATCTGAAAGGACAGTGCAGAGTAACAGACTCTCTGGCAGAAATCACAGCACTTCTTGGCCCAAAGAATGGTTTGGAATCTTATTCAGGGCAGGAAATATGCCTATTAATCTACTCCCACTTCCTATAGGGCCTGGCATGGACCACTCACGTAGCAGATTCTCAAACAATTTTGTTTCATTGATATATAAATGGGAGAAAGGATCTGACCAAGCAGCCATGTTGCATTCTGGTGCCAGTGCTCAAGTCTGGCTGGCCTCTTACCTGGGTCATCTTTTCCCTGTTGGCCTTGGGATTTAGGGGGGCCTCCGTGAGCAGGGTGGGGTGCTCCTCAGGTGCTACTCGCAGCTCATTGTAGAAGGAATGGTGCCAGATCTGTTTGGGACAAAAGTCGGATGAATCCAGCAGACTCCCAGTGGGCGGGACAATTCCAATTGACATGCCCACGCTTGGGAGTATGGCACAGTGTTCTGGTATCTGGAGGTAACTGTCAGCTCTGGGAAATTCTGACTGAAGTTTAGAGGTTAAATTCCTTCTCAACAGGGCCCCAGACAAGACTAGGATCTGGGGCCATTATACTTTAGTGTGTTGACTATTTTTGCCTGAACTTCCCCTTTCTTCTCTGCTTTGTGCCCTGGGGGCCTAAGCCCATTACATCTCTCTGTTTCCTTGCTTTCTGGCTTCTAGCTATGTTTGGTTTATTCAAGATACCAGCAAGAGGTTGAAGAGTGGGAGGAGAGAAAGAGATCAGGGTGTTTATCCCAGTAATAGTGTGGCCTTTTATGAGTACCACTCCTGTTGAGTGGCCTCTCTTTTAGGGCTCCAGCTCTCACACAGTTTTACAGACTTGTCTTTCCTTCTCAGCATTCAGAAGATAAGAATTTCCCTCTGTTGCTAGTACTTGGCTGCCTCAACATCCCTTTCTGGTTCCCTAACTCTGCTTACACCTTTGTGAGTAGTCCTTCCTTAAAGTAACGCCTGCGCCCCAACTGAACACATACTATTTCCTGCTTAGAAACTGATAGATCTGCTTGAACCTTCCCTGTGGAATATTGATCCAGCTGGTACTGTGGAACAGGGATTCTAAACCTCAGCATTTTATTTTAGGTTGGATAATTCCTTGTTGCAGAGGACTGATCTGTGGGTTACGCGATGTCTAGCAGCGTTCCTGGCCTCCGCCCACTAGATGCCAGTAGCACCTCTCCAGTTTGGACAGGCAAAAACATATCCCCAGGCCTGACCTGTGGTGGCGCAGTGGATAAAGCATCGACCTGGAAATGCTGAGGTCGCTGGTTCGAAACCCTGGGCTTGCCTGGTCAAGGCACATATGGGAGTTGATGCTTCCAGCTCCTTCCCCCTTCTCTCTCTCTGTCTCTCCTCTCTCTCTGTCTCTCTCTGTCTCTCCCTCTCCTCTCTAAAATGAATAAATAAATAAATAATTTTAAAAAAACTTAAAAAAAACAAAACATGTCCCCAGACCAAAACTGCCAAACGCCTCCTGGGAAGCAACATCTCCCCAAGGGAGAACCACAGTTTTAAAGGAAGTTATTTCTTCCCTCTGTGTCCAGGTCTCTCTTCAGTGATCCAGGACCACAAAACAAGAGTTTGTTTAATTTTTAAATTGAAGAAGTATTTTATTTTTTATTTCAGAGGCATTCAGCAGAGAGTGCCAGGGCTTTGATGTCCTCAGAGGAGGGTACAGGATCATTTGATTCCATTGTACCCACCTATTTACAAACCCCTGGCTTTGTGCTAGGATGGTGCTAAATGTGAGAAGGGCCACTATGAACCAGACATGCCCCTAGATCTTAGTTCCAAAGTCTGGAGGGGAGAAAGAAAGAAAAAAAGGCAAAAGACAAAGACATTCATATTCTAAGTGAAGGACAAGGCAGAAGCAGTTCACTTGCAGGTGGATTTAGGTGGGCCCTGAAGGCAAAAGAAGTTGGCAGAGACTGAGAAGGGCACCCAAGGCAGAAAAAAGGGGCACAAGCTGTGCCCCTGGTCTGTGGAAGTTTCACAAGTGACACAAAGGAGATGGTAATCAGTCTAAACCTCAGTTTAGGTGATTATCAGTACTGGGCCCCAGATGCCCTCTATCAGCATCATCTGGGGTAATGGTTACAGCATAGGTTCCCAGGCATGTCCCAGACCCACAACTCAGGAGCTTTGGAGTGACGCCCAAATAGCTGCACTTTTTTTTTCTTCACTTTTTAGAGTTTTTATAAAGTACTTTAAAAACAAAACATGTCCATAATGTTAACATTATCAAAAATATTTTTAAGATGAATAAAAGTCTCCCATGTTTTAATTACTGAATAATAAATAGCTAATAGTTTGGTATTTTCTTCTTCCTAATCTTTCACCTTTATGTATTTTTGAATTTGTGACTATTACCATTTATTTATTTTATATACTTTGATTTATTATTACCCTTTTATATTCAATTTTGTTTCCATGCACTTTTCACTTAACATAAATAATTTCCTTTTTAATAGTAAATATTTATTTTTAAATACATTAAACACTTTATTTAATGCTTATACACTATTTTACCATATACCATCATATAGTTAATCACATTACTATTCCTATGGTATCTTCCATTTTTATTTATAAATAATCCTGTGATAGTTATCTTTGTGCATAATACATTTTCTTTTTTCTATTCAGGTTGTTTTCCAAAGAAAAGAATTCTAACAGCGGAATTACTGTGTTAAAGAGTATGGCAATTGGAAGACTCTTCGATTTTTACTATAAAGAGGCTAAATTATTTACTCCAGAACAAGAAAGTGCACCTCTGACCCTGACCTGCATTCAGGGCTCTGGTTCTTAAAATAACAAATAATTTAATAGATAAATAATATATCTAGTTTCACTTTGAATTTTTAAAATTTGTTTCAAATGAGTTTAAAAAGATTTGCAACTTTTTATAATTTTTATTTGGGAAATTATCTGTTCATATCTTTTATTTTCTTGTCTGGTGGAGACATTATATCCTTAATCATCAGTTTGCTCTAGCTGTTTATATTAATCTTTCATTGCACTTGTGAATAGTTTTTGCAATTTGTATTTTGCCTTTTAATTTTGGTTTATGTTTTACATGTTAGTGTTATGATTTTTAAGAAATCACATTGGTCATTCTTTTTCTCTATGATTCCTTTCACCAGAAATTTGATAAATACACCTATTATATTATAATTTTTGATCATTTGAATTTTTATATTTAACTTTTATATTCAATTGATATGTGTTTGGTAAAGTAGCATGAGGTAAGGGCAACAAACTAAGATTCCTCACCCTTCAAATAAGTAATTAGTTGTACCAGAATGACACCAGAGTGCCAGAAGTTTCATGTATCATGTGTTTTCTCTTACCATTGTGCTAGTACCAAGTTGTTTTAATATTTATAACTCTATTATATTTTAATATTTGGATATGGCAAGTCTCCTCTCACAGTGTTTCTTACTCATTTTGTTCTCACAAATTTTGCCTTATCTTTCTTCAAACATACTTTATGATTGTCTTGCATAATTAAACCTGGTGATTTTTTAGTCAAATTTATAGAAGCAGAATACAACGGCAGTTTCCAGGAGGTGGAGAGCAAGGTCAATGGAGAGATGTTTGTCAAGGGGAGCGAAGTCTCAGTTATGTAGGATAAATAAATTCTGGAGACTAACTGTGCAGCATGGTGACTATTGGTAACAGTACGCGACTGTATACTCAAAATTTGTTAAGAAAGTAAATCCAAGTGTTTTTACTACAAGAAAGAACAACTGTGATGTGACAGGTATGTTAATTAGCTTGAATGTGGTGACTGTTACAGAATATATGTATGTTAAATCATCACATTGTACACCTTAAATGTATACAATTTAAAAATTGTGAGATATTTTTGGCCTTGGACAGTTAGCTCAGTAGGCTAAGAGCATCCTCCCAAAGCAACAAGGTTGTGGGTTCCATCCCTAGGAGGGGCACTAACGGGAGGCGACCAGTGAGTGCTTGACTGAGTGCAACAATGAATGAATGCTTCCCTTCCTCTCTTTGTCTCTCTAAAAATCAATCTATAAATTAAACCCTGGCTGGATAGCTTGGTTGGTTGGAGCACTGTTGCAGTGTGGAGGTTGCCAGTTCCATTCCCCAGCCAGGGCACATACAGGAGCAGCTTGATGTTTCTGTCTCTCTCTCTCTTCCTGCCTCTCTCAAAGAAAAAAAAATTGTGAGGTTTTTTTTTTTGTTTTGTTTTGTTTTTATCGGAATGGGAATGAGCCCATAAATTAATTTTAGAAGATTTGACAGCTTTATCTTGTTTCATTTTTCTTTTAAGGCACATAATATATTTTAAGGTTTTTTTTTAAAGAGTTTATATTGTTACTACTATGAATAAAATGTTTTTGTTATGTTTTGAATTCTACATTGTTAGAGATATACAAATAATATGCGCCATTTATTGAGCATTAAATATGTTCCATGTCTTGGGTTTATACTAAGTATTTACTTAATTCAATCTCCAAAGCAACCTAATGAAGAAAATGTTTTAGCTCCACAAATGAGGAAGCTGAGGCTTAGAGGGAAGGCTTGTCTTCCAGACCTCCCCATTATTGACTGTGCCTGTGTTCTTAACAGTTCTACTGTGGAAAGCAAAAGCTATTGTATTTTATCTATTTATTTCCCATCCAGAGTGATTGAATCTAGGATTTAGTGAAAAGTATAGTGTGTTACAGATTTCATATCAACACTCTTTTTTTTTTTTTTATTTCTGAAGCTGGAAACAGGGAGAGACGGTCAGACAGACTCCCGCATGCGCCCGACAGGGATCCACCCAGCACGCCCACCAGGGGCAACGCTCTGCCCACCAGGGGGCGATGCTCTGCCCCTCCAGGGCATCGCTTTGCTGCGACCAGAGCCATTCTAGCGCCTGGGGCAGAGGCCAAGGAGCCATCCCCAGCGCCCGGGCCATCTTTGCTCCAATGGAGCCTTGGCTGCGGGAGGGGAAGGGAGAGACAGAGAGGAAGGAGGGGGTGGGCGCTTCTCCTATGTGCCCTGGCCGGGAATCAAACCCGGGTCCCCTGCACGCCAGGCCGACGCTCTACCGCTGAGCCAACCGGCCAGGGCCCATATCAACACTCTTTATTCCCAGTGGCAGTCTGCTCAGTAAGCCCTCTATTACATTTCAAAAGGCAGTCATTGCAAAACAAGAACTCTCAGACAACAGTCAGCAGAATTTATCAAAAGAATTTTTAAAAGGCTCTATTAGCATTTTGCACACATGATTTTGTTGATCATAAACTACCATTTAAAAATTGCTTTTTTGCCACATTTTCTTACACACAGAAAAGGCTTCTAGAAATCCCATAGAATCTTACTTAAAATTTTCATTAGAGAACTATCATCATAATACAGCACCAATGCACCTGAGGTCCTGGCAGAGAAAATAAAAAAGAAGGAAGCTATTTGCCTCTGTAGAGGCAGCGTAGCATTTGAAAGAAGGAATAAGCACTGCTTTAGAGTGAAAGCTGTGTGAAAGGATGAAACTGGGGCTTAAGCAGGACCAGGTCCTCAGATGCTGGCCAGGAAGTTAGGAACCTACTATCCATTAATGCGGGCTGCTGAAGATTCTTGAGAAGGTGAATGACACGATCTGATGTGTTTTTAGAAAGATAAGCTGTGCAGCAGTGTAGAGAATTAAAGGGGTGAGTGAGATAGGAAACAAAGAAATCAGCCAGGAACCATTGCAATAGTCCTGTGAGAGATGTCAGCATCCTTGGTTGAGCATGGCTATGGGATGGACAGGAAGGAAAGAAGAATGTGAGGAACATTATAGAGGAAGTTGACAAAGCACAGAGGACTGTGAGATATGAGGGTCGAGGGTTGTGATGATCTATTATCATCAGAATGAGCATGTTAAAGGGGGAGTTAACCAATACCTTCTCCATGTCATCCCAGTTGGTGATGATGCCGTGTTCAATGGGATACTTGAGAGTCAGAATCCCTCGTTTGCTCTGAGCCTCATCCCCCACATAGCTGTCTTTCTGGCCCATTCCCACCATTACACCCTGTAACAGAAAAGAAGAGAGACGTGAATTGGCCAATGGCCCTGTCAGAGGGACTCAGGCATCAGAGGGGTTCTGAAGACAGATGGAGACAGGAAACAGAACAGCAGGAGATAAGGATCAGGCAGAGATATCAGTGGATGAGGAAGTGAAAAGGAGAAAAGGTAGAGGATTTCTTGTGGGCTTATCTCTTTTTCTCCTAAGACAATATCATTTTCTGAGAAAGAGCAGGGCCCATACACTTCCTCTCTCTTCCTTACTTTACACACACACACACACACACACACACAAACACACACACACACACAACTTGTACTCCTCAAATACCCTATGCTCACACTTTAAACTTCCAAATCTTTGCTCCTGCTGTTTCCTCCACATGCTGAGATACTTCTTTGCCTCAGTTATCCCCTTTTCTACAAAATCTTCCCCTTCCCTTGCCCCCTCCATTCAGATTTAATCTCTCCCTCTCCTGGTGAAATATTTTACTTCTATTTCAGCCTGCAATCTCAAATTTGTTGTGGGTGTACCTTCATGGAGTATAAATTTCTTTTTTTTTAAGATTTAAAAAAAAGCCTGACCAGGTGGTGGCACAGTGGATAGAGCGTCGGACTGGGATGCGGAGGACCCAGGTTCGAGACCCCGAGGTCGCCAGCTTGAGTGCGGGCTCATCTGGTTTGAGAAAAAATTCACCAGCTTGGACCCAAGGTCGCTGGCTCGAGCAAGGGGTTACTCGGTCTGCTGAAGGCCCAAGGTCAAGGCACATATGAGAAAGCAATCAATGAACAACTAAGGCAGGGGTCTCAAACTCGCAGCCCGCGGGCCGCATGCGGCCCGCCGAACAATTTTGTGCGGCCTGCAGACTAATCCACAAAGTTCAAAATATTTTGGATAAAATTAAGTAAGCCTAGGGGCCTACTTGTATTTTTCATTTCTCTAGCATCCTAGCTAGATATTAGCTTAGTTAACAGCAGTTGTGATGCGAACTACAGTTTCTGGTCATTTTGTGACACTGAGTAAACTGCATGTACGATTGTGCTTGTTGTACTGATTTTTTTTTGTTTTCAACTGCAGTGAGAAAAGTGTTGCGTAACAGTTGCCTTTTGTAGACCTAGTGCGGCCCGCCCAAAGGCTGTGATCTTGCTCTGCGGCCCACATGCTGAGTTGAGTTTGAGACCCCTGAACTAAGGTGTCGCAATGCGCAACGAAAAACTAATGATTGATGTTTCTCATCTCTCCGTTCCTGTCTGTCTGTCCCTGTCTATCCCTCACTCTGACTCTGTCTCTGTAAAAAAATAAAATTAAATAAAATTTTAAAAAAAGATTTTTAAAAAATTATTTATTTATTTATTCTTCTTAGAGACAGAGAGAGAGAGTCAGGGAGAGGGATAGACAGGGACAGACAGACAGGAATGGAGAGATGAGAAGCATCAATCATTAGTTTTTCGTTGTGCGTTGCGACACCTTAGTTGTTCATTGATTGCTTTCTCATATGTGCCTTGTCCACGGGCCTTCAGCAGACTGAGTAACCCCTTGCTTGAGCCAGCGACCTTGGGCTCAAGCTGATGAGCTTTTGCTCAAACCAGATAAGCCCACGCTCAAGCTGGCGACCTCAGGGTCTCGAACCTGGGTCTTCCGCATCCCAGTCCGACGCTCTATCCACTGCGCCACCACCTGGTCAGGCTGGAGTATAAATTTCTTAAAGTCAAGGGGCCCTCGTATGTTTAATTGCATATATATATATATATATATATATATATATTTTTTTTTTTTAAGTTTTCTTCCACATCTAGCAACCCTAAAGACTTAGCCAGATATAGTACCACCAATGCATGCCTGATGGCTGTTTTTTGTTTCTGTACATTTCTATTTAAAGATTAATCAGAAGAGAGAACCCCACCCTTAACACACACCAACTTACACTCACACATACTCACAAACTCATACTCTCTCACACACACACAGCTCAGCCTAGACTCCATAATACAGTGCTTTCTTCTAGTGGCTCAAAGCCTTGTGAGCACTAGAAGATGAGCACACACCTGGTGACGAGGGCGGCCCACAATGGAAGGGAAAACAGCTCGGGGGGCATCATCTCCTGCGAAACCAGCCTTGCACAGGCCAGAGCCATTGTCACACACAAGTGCAGTGGTCTCCTCTTCACACATGGTGAGTGTGGCTACGTCAACAGGGGGCTGGAGCACCTTGTAGGTTGGAAAAGAAGAGAACTAGTTAGCCAATTGTCAAAAACATGTTAGAAGCTCTGGTCGGGTAACTTGGTTGGTTAGCACTTTGTCTTAAAACAGAGAGGTTGCTGGTTCAATCCCTTGTCAGAGCACATACAGAAACAGATTGCTGTACCTGTCTCTTTCTCTAAAATCAATTAAAAGAACCCCAAAACATGTTGGAAACATCCTTCTTTAAAATTATTTATTGACTGATTTTACAGAGAGAGGGAGGAGAGGAGGAGGAGAGAGAGAGAGAGAGAGTGAGGCCAATTTGTTGTTCCACTTATTTATATATTCATTGGTTGCTTCTTGTATGTGTCTTGACCAGGGATTGAACTCACAACCTTGGTGTACTGGGACAATGCTCTAAACAACAGAGCTACCTGGCCAGGGCCGGAGACAGTGTTCTGGACTTTAGGACCTAACCCACCTGCAGCCAGGGCTCAGTTCCAGAAAGTTCCAGCGTGAACCTGGCCTCCCTTTTCCTGGAAATTGGGCCTCTTCCCTCTACCCTGTTGGTATGGGCTGAATTGTGTACCTCCAAATTCATATGGTGAAATTCTAACCTCCCACCTCAGAGTGTGACTATATTGGAAGATAGAGCCTTTAAAGAGGTAATTAAAGTAAAATAAGGTCATTAATCCAATAAGACTGGTGTCTAATATAGCTAATCAATAGGATGGGTGTGTTTATAAGAAGAGAAAATTGGGAAAGAGACATGCAGAGGGATGACCGTGTGAAGAGGCAACAAGAGGGCAGCCGTAGACAAGCCAAGGAAAGAGGTCTCAGACGAAACCAACCCTGCCAACACCTTCATGTCAAACTTCTCACCTCCAGAACTGTGAAAGAATAAATGCATGTCCTTTAAACCACCCCACCTGTCTTACTTTGTTATGGCAGTTGTAGCAAACTCATCCACCCGCCTCTTAAAGATCTAAAATAGCCACAGAGCTTTAAGTCAATGGAAAGAGTCTTAAAAGACTTGAAGATTAGGAAAGGAGTTGAAAAATGTGCAATCTATATAACAAAGGCCTATTATCAACTACGTATAAAGAACTCTTACAAAGCAAGAAAGAAGTAAACAGCTCAAAACAAACAAAACAAAACAAAGATGATGAATAGATAATTGACAGAAAGAAAAATGCAAATACCCAACAACTATATGAAAAGAGACACAGCCTCACTAGTTATCAGGGAAGGGCAAGTGAAATAAGACCATTTTCACCCACCATAGTGTTAAGATTCAAAGTTTTAAAATAGATGTTGGCAAAGGTGTGGAAAAACTAGCACTCTTAACTAAAGAAACACACAAATTGGAACTACTCGAAAGTCCAAAGGATAGGATACTGTACAGAGGTTAAGAGAAGAGCCAGGCTTACTTTCATAGACTCACATGGCTAGATTTCTAAACCATTCTACTGAGCAAACAAAACAAGTTGTAGAATAGAAAGTATAGTATAAAAGCATTTATGTACGTTCATTTTAAAACAAAAAGACCCCAATATGGTACAGTATTTCCCCATGTAGAAGATGCTCCAATCTATAAGACGCACCTTAATTTTGGGGCCCAAACTTTTAAATAAATAAATGTATTACATAAAGTTATTTAACTCAACTTTTATTCATCATAAAATTCATACAACTCCTCATCACTGTCAAAACTCCCATCCATTAGTTTGTCCTCATCTGTGTCTGATGACAAATCACTGTTCTCAACAATGAGCACAAAAACAAATGCAAAAAAGCAGGAAATGCAAATTAAAAAAAACTACAACCACTGTATAAGAAGCACCCAGTTTTTAGACCCCAAATTTTTCCAAAAAAAGGTGCGTCTTATACTTGGGGAAACACAGTATATTTTGCATAATTTTCTATTTGTGAATATAAATACAGCAGAAAGTTCTAGAAAAAAAATTCTAAGACTCACCATAGTGATTACCTCCAGAGGTGGGAAGGGGCTGGGAAAGGAGGTGCTGTGTTATAGCTGTAATGTTTTAAATTTTTACAAGGGATCTGTATTCATAAGTAGCTTATAATTAAAATCAACGTAACATACCATTAAGGAAAAAGATGCAGTAGTTATAGAAGAAACATGATCCTAAGGGTAAAGCACCTGAGGAGGAAGGGGCAGCCTGAGAGGAGAGGTAAGCAGGGAAGCCCTGCTGAGACGCACTGCCCCCTGCTGCTTTACGGTGAGAAAGCAGAGAAGTCCCTCCTCCCACGCTGATACTTAAGTTGGGATGCTGCAAAGTGAGGAGGGAATTCATTTTTCCAACAACTGTTGCAGGTTTTCCTTTTTGTGGGGAGGTTAGAAGACTATATCTGGCAAATTCTTGGCACTCAGTGATAAAAGAGAAACAACACACAGGAGACAGTGAGCAGATTGCCTTCTAGCCTGGGAAGACCTGGGTGGCATAGTGGGGGTCAAAGTGGGACAGGTCCTAGCTAAGGAGTTAGGAAGGCCAGCTTTCAGGAGTCCAGAGAAAAGAGGCTCAAGGTATGAAAAGAGAAGGTGGTGACAGTGGAGGAAGCCCCAACCAAGCTTCATCCAGATGTGGGATCACAAGAAGGGAAGAAGATGGGTGTGACAGAAACCTGTGACCTTGGCCCATCAATGGCCTTATGCTAAGGATGAACAGTGAAGACGATTACTGAAGCAAAGAGGAGACAGAGTCTCAGGCCTGTGAAGATGAGGTTGGAAAGGTTAAGTAGAGACTGAGCAGAAGCTTATTAACATTTTAAGGATAAAAAGAAGGAAACTTTTTTTTCTTTTTTTTCTTTTTGTATTTTTCTGAAGCTGGAAACGGGGAGGTAGTCAGACAGACTCCTACATGTGCCCAACTGGGATCCACCCGGCATGCCCACCAGGGGGCGATGCTCTGCCCATCTGGGGCGTTGCTCTGTTGCAACCAGAGCTATTCTAGCACCTGAGGCAGAGGCCACAGAGCCATCCACAGCGCCTGGGCCAACTTTGCTCCAATGGAGCCTCGGCTGCGGGAGAGGAAGAGAGAGACAGAGAGGAAGGAGAGGGGGAGGGGAGGAGAAGCAGATAGGCACTTCTCCTGTGTGCCCTGGCCGGGAATCGAACCTGGGACTCCTGCACGCCAGGCTGACGCTCTACCACTAAGCCAACCGGCCAGGGCCAAAAGAAGGAAACTTTTATGTTTGCACGCTGCACATTAGGGGAGAGGCCCACTGTGATTTAGTGAGTCCAGCTCTGCTTCTGTCTCTGTTGATCCTCATGACCTCCTATGACCATGGAGATCAAGTCCTAGCTCTATAACTTGGCCTGCAGGGCTCATCAGGGTCTGGCTTCTGCTTGTGTCTCTAAGCTCATCCTCCCTCTTACCCCTACCCAGCCTTTTCACTTTGACCATGTGAGGTTTCTTTTCATTCTGAGCCGTGTCACTTCCTTTCCCTTCTGGGCATTTAGATCCAGGTTCTAGAAGACCCTTCTCCTTACCTGTTTGCTACTCCTATCACCTGTCAGGCCTCTGTGTTGACACGCATTTTCATGAGGCTTCTTTGGCCACAGATTTACATTGCCCCACAGCACCCTGAACTTGCACTAGAAATGATCAGCTGCATATTCTGGCTCCTGAGTAGCTCTGTAAAGGCAAAAGCTGGGTCTGCCTTACTCCCCAGTGATTCTTCAGTGTGCCTAACATAATGTCTGGCACAATATGGCCTTTTAAATGTTTGTTATCAAAATGAATGAGTAAATGAATCAAGCGCTGTTGAGGAGAAAAGTTTTCAGAATAACAAAGTAAGACAAACATTAGTATGAGGAAATCAAGGTCTGAGGTGAAATGGAGATTGAAGGAAAGCACTTAGCTACTCAAATACAATACTGTTTCTGGGTATGAACAGCTTCTGGGTTGCAGAGAAGATTCCCTAACCTCCCACCATATTGGAAGAATTGAGAAGTAAGAGATGTTAGGAGACTGGAGATGAACCAAGGTTGTTCAGAATTCAAAAGTGAAAGCATAGATCTCTGAAATCTCAGATAATCTTGACATGTAAATTAGTTAGGTTTCCAGAGGCATTATTAAAGAAAGTATTTTTAAAGCAGTGATTTCTTATATCTTTATTATATGTGGCTTAAGTGTCTGTCGCTGATAGCTTATTGGTTGCTTGCGTAACTGTACTAGCCAATGGGGTGAAGTTGCCATGGCTGAACGCAAATTGAGCGGGTAGGGGGAAGGTGAACATTTGTTTGCATTGGCAATCATCTGTTTTACATAAAAACTACGTCTTAACATAATTTCTTTTCAGAATGCCTCCTAGAAAATACAGCACTGAAGAGGAGAGAAAAGGAGCTAAAGCTGCACAAAAACGGCTTTCTCGACAAAAGGAAACCACTGAGCAGAGAAAGACAAGGCTTGCTTCATTCGCAGAGCAAATGTGTCTTTCTCGGCAAAATGAGATTGATGAGCATAGAGAAACAAGGCTTGCCTCAGATGCAAGACAAAAAAGCCTGTCTCGACAAAATGAGTCCCTTGAACAAAGGCAGGAGAGAAATGCAAAAAAAACGACAGAGTAATGCTGACCGAAATGCAAAAAGGATTAAAACAGTTTCAAACGGAGAAACTTTAATTTTTGAACATTCCTCTGGTGACATGAATATTAAATGTGAACACTGTCAGTCCTTAAACTTCAAGTTAGAAACTAATCGATTTGATCGTGGCAAGAAAGGATTTTCTCAGTGTTGCAAGTACGGAAACATTGTAGTTCCACTAATTGAGAATTATCCACCACTCTTGAATAAATTATTGACTAATCATCATTATTATTTAAATCACCTTTATTTATTGAGCTAGCTGTGGCTCTTAAGAAATGTACCGCCAGTGGTTTCCTTCATTGCACTCTACTTTAAGCAATTAAGCAAGTAGAAGGGGGAAACCCCGTGGGGCACTAAGCAAAGGGGCGTCCTCGCTGCCTGCCCTAGGTAATTCAGTTTGAATTAGCAAACACCTTTGCACAAATCATTTTAATTACAATTTATAATATCTAGAACAGCGGTCATTTCGTATGACTGCTGGGCTTTCTAGTTTTGTAATAATCTACCAAGAGTATTGTTATCATAGTAGCAACCCTCCCTTTTCTCTCGAGACCACTGGGCAGGAGAAGGTGGGAGAAGTTGAGCTTAACTTGATTTTGGCATCTGACAAGGTCTCTCCTGTGATATCCCTATTGATAGAGCCAAGTGGGTTGAACAATAAATCAATTAGGCATATTTGTAGCTCCCTGTATTAATCACTGAAAAATGTTAATTGATGGGTCAGTGTCAACGTGGAGACAATGATATGCCTCAGGTTCTACTCTTGATTTTTTTCTCATGTGACATTTTAATAAATGAATTGAATGAAAATATAAATCACCTGCTGATTATATTTTCAGATAAAACAGACTGGAGAGAGAGTAATATTAAATATGTGGATGGAAGAACAAAAATCCAAAGGAGGTTTCAAAAAACAGAAAAAATAAGTTGAACCCAATAAGATTAAATTTAACAGGATAGGCCCTGGCCGGTTGGCTCAGCGGTAGAGCGTCGGCCTAGCGTGCGGAGGACCCGGGTTCGATTCCCGGCCAGGGCACATAGGAGAAGCGCCCATTTGCTTCTCCACCCCTCCGCCGCGCTTTCCTCTCTGTCTCTCTCTTCCCCTCCCGCAGCCAAGGCTCCATTGGAGCAAAGATGGCCCGGGCGCTGGGCATGGCTCTGTGGCCTCTGCCTCAGACGCTAGAGTGGCTCTGGTCGCAATATGGCGACGCCCAGGATGGGCAGAGCATCGCCCCCTGGGGGGGCAGAGCACCGCCCCTGGTGGGCGTGCGGGGTGGATCCCGGTCGGGCGCATGCGGGAGTCTGTCTGACTGTCTCTCCCTGTTTCCAGCTTCAGAAAAATGAAAAAAAAAAAAAAAAAAAAAAAAATTTAACAGGATAAACATGATGTTCTGCATGTGAGTTTAAACAACCAAACTGTGAAAGCTCTTGCTAGCATCTGTGAGCAGGGCTGGGGTCTCGTTGCCAGTCAGCAGTGTGCTGTGGCCAGGATAAAAGAGAACCTACTTCTGGCTGAAGTACTGTACTACGCCAGTGGTTGGGGACACCCTTATTGGAAAAAGTGTGGGGAAGTGGGCTTGCATTCACTGTTGATGTGTCAAATTGTACTACTTTTTGGAAGGGGAGTTTGAAAATACTATTTAAAAGCCTTAAAAATATATATACATATCTTTTGTGTATAATGTAAGGGGTTGGCAAAAGTAGCTTTACAGTTTTGAGTACATGAAACTGGTTTATTCTTGTATTATTATTTATTAATGATAGTATTACTTTCTATATATGAACAACTCTATATATCTTTTGATATAAAAGTGTATATATATTTTGGACCCTGGCCAGATGGCTCCGTGGATCGTCCTGACATGCTGAGGTCGTGGATTCTATCCCTGGTTAGAGTACATGGGAGAAGCGACAAATGGAACAACAAAGTGGAAAGAGTTGATGCCTCTCTCTCTCTCTCTTTTTCATTCCCTCTCTTTCTCTCTCTCAAATCAATGGGGAGTGGGGAGAGTCAAGTGCCTTGACTCTACAAGGCACTTCCAGGGATTTATCCTTGGGAAACTCCCATGGGTAAGTGGAACTATTTGGTCAAGAGCCAGGTCATCACAGGTTTGTTTAAAATAACCAAAAATAAGAAAAACAACTTTAATGTTGAAAAAGTTATTGAATAATAAATAACTTGTTTTATAAACTGATTGTCAGAAAACTTTATGCAACGAAATGAGCAGAATATTTAATGCAATGGGCAGGGTCTAGCTGCTTTGTTATGTGAAACACAGCTGCATATTCCTGCTTCTATTTTTGGTACATAAATGTATTTTAAATTTTTTTAAAGTGGGGGCTTTTCACATATATTATCTATTTAATCCTCACAAAAGCCCTGAGGGAAGATACTTTTATTTCCATTTTAAAAGTCTAGAAACCAGTCTCTGAGAAGGGAAAGAGCTTAGTCTGATGTCTCTTGGCAGGAGAGGCAAGGCTGGCATCAGTTCCAAAGCCTGGACTTGCACCTTCCTCACCACCTTAGTGGATCTCTCATAACTTCTCCATGTTTGGTGCTTTTGCTTCTGCCTCTCTGACTCCCTAGAGCTGTTGGCAGCAAAAGCCATGAAACAAAATGGTCTGTGTTCTGGTTCCCCTCTGGTCTTTAGGCCCCTCCTTTCCCAGGATTACGGCTACATAGATGTGTATAGCTTCTGTGCTTATCTGGGCAATTAGCACATAGTAGGTACTCAATTAAAGTTGAATGACAAACCTACCACCTGATAGGCCCCCTCCCAGACCTGCTTTGTGCTGCTACTGGTATCCCCTGGTCCCCACAGCCCACTATCATGCTAGCTTGGACACATGGGTCTGATTCAGAACCACACAGGATCAGTTTTCTCTTCATAGGCTGTTCAGCAAATAGTTAGGTTTCCGTGTTCTCTAACAGGGGTCCGCCTCCAGGGGAAAGCAACCTTGAAAGTTAGAAGGTGGCCAAGAGGCACCACCACATCTCTGTGACTGTCTTGCCCTCAGCATTTCCCCTGTGTGACAGCTCAAGCCTGTCTGGCTTTTCAGCGAACCCTGTTGTCACCCTCATCTCCCCGCCGGACCCCGAGTTCCCCGCACACAGAAGCCAGCGTCGACTGCGTTTCTCAGCCGCGGAGACAGGCCACAGAGCACCTTCAAGCTGTCAACAATGTCATCCTGCAGCTCTCTGGGCTGATTCAAATCTGCTCTCTAGAACGCAGACCCAAATGAAAAGCGAGGGAGGCGAAGGCGGGTTAGGGCTGCTGGCCGGGATTGGAGCCTCCGCGGGGCCCCGCTTCTGGCCCGGCCCGGCCCGGGAAGGCGGGTTTCAGTAGAGCCACACTCGCCCGGAATGTCTCTCCTGGGAGAAATTCTACACCGTCCTTAGCTGCTTGCTGGTAACTTGTGGCTAGACTCGAGCATGTCAGCTGAGCCAGAGCCAGAGGCACTGTGGTTTCCTGGGGTCACAGCCGCTTTGCGATCGCAGAAAGCTGAGAAGAGTGTTCTGGCTCTGTCCGCACGTACTACATCTGGGCTTCATTGAAGATTTCACGAAGTTAGAAACACAGCTCACCCTTCCTCCCCAAGGGTAGCCAGCAACCAAACACATAGTGTAAAGAATTTGCTCACTCACTCATCTCCCCGCCCTCCCAAAGTACATATGCGGAAAGAGGGGTTACATCCCTCCCGGTCACTCACAAGGTTTGGCCTCGGAGCTCCCTCCACCTCTCTCCTTCTGTGCCCTTCTCCTCCCTCCAGTACCCCTTCTCCACGGCCCAGTCTCATGTCTCTTTCTCTGGCCTTCAGTTTCCTCAACTAGGAAATGGAAACCTTAACATTTATCTCCAAAGGTGATGCATAAAATAAAATAATGGAAATGAAACTGATTTATAAATTATAAGTCAGGGTCAGCAAACTAAGGCCTGTTTGTGTGTAGCCAGCCTACAGGCTAAGAGTGCTTTTTTTTTTTTTTTTTTTTTTTTTTTTTGTATTTTTCTGAAGCTGGAAATGGGGAGAGACAGTCAGACAGACTCCCGCATGCGCCCGACCGGGATCCACCCGGTACGCTCACCGGGGCGATGCTCTGCCCACCAGGGGGCGATGCTCTGCCCCTCCAGGGCGTCGCTCGGTTGAGACCAGAGCCACTCTAGGGCCTGGGGCAGAGGCCAAGGAGCCATCCCCAGCGCCCGGGCCATCTTTGCTCCAGTGGAGCCTCGGCTGCGGGAGGGGAAGAGAGAGACAGAGAGGAAGGAGAGGGGGAGGGGTGGAGAAGCAGATGGGCACTTCTCCTGTGTGCCCTGGCCCGGAATCGAACCCGGGACTTCTGCACGCCAGGCCGACGCTCTACCACTGAGCAAACTGGCCAGGGCCTAAGAGTGCTTTTGACATTTTAAAATGGTTGCCAAAAAGCCAAAGAAAAATGTTCCATGATCCGAGAAAATTATAGGAAATTCCTATTTCATTGTCTATAAATAAAGTTTTATTGGAACAGAACCACACCCATGATTCATTCACATATTGTCTATGGCAGCAATTGCCGCAGAGGTGAAGTTGAATAGTTGCCACAAAGACCTTTAGTCTCACAAAGCCTAAAGTAGTTACTACCTGGCCCTCATCAGAAAATGTTTGCCCATCTCTGTTGTAAAGGGCTGCAAAAATAATTCCTATGATCTCTCCTACTTTTCTCCACCAGAACTTGCTCCCAGGATGAAATCTGTTGAATACTGGAAGGAGTTGAATGATCCACTTCACAAATCAATGATTATTGAAAGTTGAATTTACACCAATTTCTAAGGACATTTTGGAAATTAGCAGAACATTTAAACCCTAAAAGGAAGGCCTCTTTGATGATGAGGCTTCAAACAATAATTGGAGAAATATTATGGGTGAGGGCTTTAAATGACTTGTAAGCAGCTGCCTATTGTAATTTACACACACACACATATTCATATGATCAAAGAGCCTAGCAGAAAAATCATTTCATGAAAAACATTCCTTCAGTGGAAAAAATCTAGCAGCACCTCTAATTAACTTTGGGGTACCTGAACTTGGTTGATATATATTAATTAAATTTAAAACAACACCTGGTAATGTAATTTCTGATCGTCAGAATTCTGCTGTTGGGACCCAGGCTTTTACCTGGGTCTCTCTCATTCACTCTCTCAGCTCAGTCTAGATCCCTCTCCTGGGCTCCGATACACATAGCCAGCTGTCTGATGGGCCTCGACACCCATTCCCCCTGGCAGCTCAGCTCCACCTCCAGGGTTACTCTCCTCATCACCTCTCTCAAACTGGAATTGTCGCTCAGTGAATCGCACCACCCACCCTGGACCCTAGGCCCTATATGCTGACACCTCCCTCCACCCCCCAACCAATCCCCAGGATGTCTTAAGTCTATCTCCATGACACCCTGAATGACAACTCTGGACCATTTCACACAGCAGTAGCCCTCTTACCCTGTTCCAGCCCACTCTCCTCACAGCTGCCAGAGCAGCCCTTCCAAGGGTAGATACCCCATTGCCCTATCCTTTACTGTAGTATATAAAGCCCTGATAATCCAGCCTTGCCTGCCCCTCTGACTTTAGCTCTCCCTGCTTCCTGCCTTGAAGTCTAAATTCAGTTGAATTGAGCCACTTAAAGAATCTCAAAGACCATGCTTCCTCTCTACCAGGATTACCCCAACTCCAGGATCCAGCTCAGGTACCCCTTCCTCCAGGAAGCCTTTCCTGATAACTCCCTGGCCCTTCCCTGATAACTCTGAGAGCCCCCTTTATACATTGATTTACTCCATGGTTCTCTTCTGTTGTTCAGTCTCCTCCAATAATTTCTGAAGTCCCTATACTGTAAGGATATGGTGTCTGGCACATATGAAGTGCTCAGTAAATGTTGGTGGAATGAACAAAGGGAAGGAGGCAAGAAATCGTGCCTCAAAGTCAGGATGTCATGCTGCCCATCTTGGTTTCCCAGGCCTGGCATATAGAATCTCTCTGCTCACAATAGTTTCTCCAGCACCCATTCATCTTCATCATAGGGTGGGAAGCTCTCTTTTTAGCCCAAGGGATAACCTCAAAGTTTAAACCCATTAAAAAAATAAAAGCAGGCGCTTAGAGCCTCTTTATGCAAAAGTACAGTCCCAGACCTGCAGCATCAGCATCACCTGGGAGCTTATTTGGAATGCAGATTAGTGGGCCTTGCCCCAGCCTCCTGAATCAGAACCTGGGGTTCCGTGTAGGGCAGTCTGTGTTTTAACAAGCCCTCCAGGTGATGCTTAAAGTTTGAGCAATCAGGGTCAGACCCTGATAGCACTGAGCTGAGCAATTTATACATGTATTATCTTAGTTAATCTTCACAACAGCACTGCCAAGTAGGTAGTATTACTATTGCTCTAATTTGACAGGAGAGCAAATTGAGGTCATTCAGTAAGTTTGATAGCTGGCAGTCTGCATCCAAGGCTTGCACAAATCAGACAAGTGAGAGCCACAGAGGACTGAAGAAAATACACTCTTATTCCCAACACAGACCTCTCACAGGCACTAGGACCATCGTTAGCTTTGATGCAAATACCCTGAGAGGAAACAGGTTTTCTGAAATGTATCTATTCACTTAAAACATTTGTCTCCCAGACATTTGTAGCTGTGACAAAGGGTGTAGCTCTGCACTGCCCCTGGTTAGCAGGATGAGTAGAGATCGCAGCTGTGATATCCCACCCATCATGCAGGTCCTGGGGCAGGGAGCACCCAGCCAGACTAAACAAGCCCCTGCCTTAGGGATGCCTCATGGCCAGAAAGGCCTTTTCCTGCCAGGCAGCAGTGTGCTTGCAGGCACCACTGCTCACCAAGGGCCTTGACGTGTGTGACCAGCGTCATGGAAGCCAGGCCAATCTGGAGGCGCCTCCTACACCCAGGGGGCCAGGCAGTTCCTCCAGGAAGGAAGAGCCTGCGGAAGCATACAGTACTCACCAAATGTCTGAGAGGTCCTTCTCCAGTGACTGAGGGCTGGTGTGTCTTTGGCATAAATACCAGAGCAATATAAAACCCCAGAGGCGGATCTTCTTTAAACAGAGCCCCTAAAAAGGCCGGCTGAGGGTGTGTTAGCAATATTACCATATAAGGTGGTTTTTTCAATAAATCGGCCCTGGGTGTGGGGAGGAGGGGTTGGGTAAAGTGAATTATCATTTGAAAAATGTATGCAAAAGGACTTGAGTGGCAACATCCCTGGTGCTGGTGGATTTGTTCCTTTTATGCTGTACTCACATAAACAGAACTCACACCAGGCCTTATAAGCTGCCCAGAGTGAGGCCAGATGCAGCTCAGCTCCTGGAGGGAGAACCATACCAAGAATGGCAGTGGGCCTCCTCCCGCCATACCTCCCTCTGCAGGCCCTGGTACCTGCTGTCCTGGGTCAGCCTGGGATACCCATGCAGCGTCCCCAGAGTGGATGAAAAGTGCCTGGTCCAGTGCAAGCCCAGAACAGCTAAAAGCTGAAGGGAAATCCCATTTCTACCTGAGAAAGAAATCCCCTGTGTCCTCCTCACCTGCTGCTCCTCACACAAGCTGCTAAACCCTAGGCTAAGTCACCTGGGCTCTCAGGACACCTTGAGCTGCCTCTGGAACCTCACTGTCTCCTACCTTACCACTTTCCTTACTATGTTCCCTCTACCAGTTTCTAAATATTGGGAATTACAGACTAAGGAGGCTGCCTTAGGGTCAAGGCACACCTAACAAGACTTACAAGCTTGTAGGTTTCTATAGTCCTATAGCTCTCTCTTTTTTTTTGTAATTCACATACTTTCCCAGGTAGTGGTTGCATTTGCCACCCCACCAGTTACCAGGTCCGTGGCAATTACTTTCAACTCCATGTTCCCATGGTCCAATACTTTATGCCTGATGCAGACATGACCAATTGCCCGTTGGACATCCCCACACAGGGAAGCTCCAGAACAGAACCCTGCCCTACCGTCAGTGCTGGTGTGCCTCCCAGGTCCCCTACGCCAGACTCCGACCCCTTGGAGGCTAGAAACCCGGGAGGCAGTCTGACTCCTTGCCTCTCTCATGTTCCACAAATACCAGGCAGCTTTCCTGGTGGCCCTTGCCTTGGAAATGCCTCTTAGCTCTGCATCCTCCCTTCTGGTCCTTCTGGTTCACCCCTGCTGGCTTTGTCCTGCTTCAAGCTCTGATCCTGTCTGGCCTGGAGCCGCTATAGCTCCCTGACTGGCCTTCCTTACTCTGCCCATTTTCAAATCCAATGGTTCCCAAAGTGTAGTCCCCAGGCCTACAGGAAGATAGTATCAGCATGACCTAGAACCCTGCTAGAAATACAAATTCTCACACACCCAGGTGGCTTCAATCAGAAATCCTGGGGGTAGGGCTCAGCTATCTGTGTTTTACACACCTCCCCCCTCCCATGTACCTAGGATATCTACCTACCCTTCACCAGAAGAAGTATTCATAAACACTTACTTAAGGTGTCCTGGACCCCAGGTGACGTAGTCCAGAGCTTAGGAGCTTGTGGGAGGGGCAGCAGGTGAGGAGGACAAATGGGATTTATTCTCCAGGTATGAATGGCATTTCCCTTTGACTTTTAGCTGTCCTGAGCTTGCACCAGACCAGGCACAATTACATCCACTTTGGAGACATTGCATGGGAGTTCTGATTGGTTTCAGGTGTCCTGGAGCAATGGCTTGGTGCAAGTCATTAACTGAGGCAGAGGGGGCAGAGGGGGCAGAGGGGGCAGAGGGGGAAGAGGTGTGGATAAGGAGTGCCCAGAGAGGTCCCAGAGGCAATATTAGGGAAGGCTTTACACGAGGGCTTGTGCTTGTGCCTGTAGAGAAAGTACATGGTAGCTATCACGACATGTACTTCCTCATCTTTTGACCATTGCCTTCAGTGCTTAGAGTTAAGTCTAAATTCCAGGCCTCCTGGGAAGCTTCCCTGAGCTTTTTGAATCTTTGAGAAAGTCCTCCTTGTGGTTAATGGGGGCAGCCAAAGCAGCCACTGAGGTAGGAGTTGTCCAGGAGAGAGAATGCTGTCAGTCCTGATTGGCAGAGGCAGCTCAGAGCTAGTGCCCAGATCATGAGTTCCCTCTCTCCCCAGTCTCTCTCCTTGTCTGGGGACAGGATGCCAGTGTCCCTTGCCCTGATTAGGGCTCTAAAGGGGTATGTTTCCCTTCATTGTGTCGAGTTAGCTCCACTCCCTTCTAATTGTTCAGCTGTGTGGCCAGGAAGATGTTCACAACTTGTTTGGTACAACAAACAGTTTGAAATCAAAGGAAAATCATTGTAATTCAGGGTCCACAGAGCCCAGAGATCAGAAAAAATGCTGTCTGAATAAACTGAAATCCTTAGGGAATGCTTAGGAAGTGGGAGTCCGCCTTGACGTTGACAGAGCGGTGGAGGTGGGGGACTGACAGGCCAAACCAGGTGCCAGGTGCTCTTCTTTCCCCGAGTATGAGCAAACCCACCCTTAACATTTCTTTCTTTGTTTTTTTCCCCAATTTCAAAAATCAATGCAAAAAATTCAAAGAACACAAAAATATTTATTTTAGAAAGCAAATGTCCCTTGTAACGTCACACAGACCTGAGTCAGAGATGGCCACTCTTAACAACAGTATGATGTGTATTTTTTCAGATTTTCCTATCACTTTTATATTACTTTATATGTAACATATATATATTACTTTATAAAAATGGGATTATGTTATAACATATGTTTTTACAACTGTTCTGAAACTTGCCATGTTGTCTTAATAATACTCTTTGATGTCTTTCCAAATCACTTTATATAAAATTTAAAACCCTACCATAGTTTTTTTTTTATTCATTTTTAGAGAGGAGAGAGAGACAGAGAGGGAGAGAGAGGAGAAAGAGGCAGAGAGAGAGAAGGGGGGAGGAGCTGGAAGCATCAACTCCCATATGTGCCTTGACCAGGCAAGCCCAGGGTTTCGAACCGGCGACCTCAGCATTCCCAGGTCGACGCTTTATCCACTGCACCACCACAGGTCAGGCTCAATAGTTTTTCATAATAGGGATATAGCATGGATTATTTAACCAATATCCTATTGATGGGCACTTGGGTCATTTCTAATTTTTTACTTATGCAAACATTGCTGCAATGAATAAAACTTGACATGCTCCTTTGTGCATGTGTGAGTATATCTATCTATGTGGCAAGTTGAAGTGAAATGGTTGTTAATGCAAGAACATTTGAAATATTGATAGAAGCTGCCAAACTGTCCTCCGGAAAGGCTGTGTGAGTTTCCACTCCTGCCGGCAGTGTCTGAGCCCTCCTTCTCTTCACACACTTCCGACATTGAATATCAATTTATTTTGTCCAGTCCATTTGTTGATTACATTTGGAAATGTTAATCTTCATGACTCATTGCCTAAAAATTGTTTAGCTTTTTTTTTAATTATAAAAGTAATACACTCAATAGATTTTTTTAAAATAGAAATACATGAAAGTAGGTAATAACTGAGCCACTGTGCACAACTGGCTCTCCTTGTGCCCAAAAGAAACATGTGGAACATTGGCAATTATCCCTAATCTGAAAGGAGACACTTAGCATCTTCTTATTATAAAATTAAAATTTTCAATAATTTGGTAACTAATTAGGCTAAAAACGTTTGGCTTTAAATAGTCTTCTTCTTTTTTTTCAATCTTAGAGTGGCTGGTTCATTTTCTCTTAGATTGCTCACTCTTTCCTTCTATCTAGAATTATGAGCATTCCTGGTATATTCCATTAGTGATGCTATTAGTCTTTTGCCTGTCACAGGCATTGCAAATATCCCCACCTCCACCCCAACCACCACCAGTTTAACTATTGCTTTTTAATTTTGTCGGGTAGCATTTTCCTTATTGAAGTTTAATCAAATGTCTTTCTATTTTGGTGTGCGTGTTTTATAACATCCTTAGGAAGGTTGAGCATTTCTCTTTTAATTGTAAAATACACATAAAATTACTATCGTAGCCTGACCAGGCTGTGGCGCAGTGGATAGAACGTCGAACTGGGATGTGGAGGACCCAAGTTCAAGACCCCGAGGTCACCAGCTTGAGCCCAAGGTCGCTGGCTCAAGCAAGGGGTTACTCGCTCTGCTGTAGCCCCCTGGTCAAGGCACGCATGAGAAATCAATCAATGAACAACTAAGGAGCTGCAATGAAGAATTGATGTTTCTCATCTCTCTCCCTTCCTGTCTGTCCCTATCTGTCCCTCTCTCTAACTCTCTTTGTCACAAAAAATAAATTAATTAATAAATTTTTAAAAAATGTGTAAAATTACTATCATAATCATTTTAGTAGTTTAGTAGTGTTAAGTATATTCACTTTGTTGTGCAACATCCAGAACTTTTCATCTTAAAAAACTGATTCTCTGGTGGGCACTCAATGCAAAATAGAGATGATGTATCATGGAATTGTACACTTGAAACTATATAATTTTACTAACCAATGTCATCCTAATAAATTTAATTAAAAATAAAAATTTAGCCTGACCAGGCGGTGGTGTAGTGGATAGAGTGTAGGACTGGGATGCAGAGGACCCAGCTTCGAGACCCAGAAGTCGCCAGCTTGAGCGCGGGCTCATCCGGTTTGAGCAAAAGCTCACCAGCTTGGACCCAAGGTCGCTGGCTCCAGCAAGGGGTTACTCAGTCTGCTGTAGTCCCACGGTCAAGGCACATATGAGAAAGCAATCAATGAACAACTAAGGTGCCACAACGAGAAACTGATGATTGATGCTTCTCATCTCTCTCAATTCCTGTCTGTCTGTCCGTCTATCCCTCTCTCTGACTCTCTCTCTGTCTCTGTAAAAAATAAAAACAAACAAAAAAAAACCCATTCCTTTAAAAAAAATTTAATACCCAATGCATAAAAAATGGATCCTCTGTACCCTTTGAACAATATTGCCACTTTCCCCCCATTCTCAGCCCCTAGCAACCACCATTGTACTTTCCATCTTCATAAATTTGACTTTTTTCAATACTTTACATAAGTGGAATCATGTAATATTTGTTGTTTTGTGACTTGCTTAGTCCACGTGGCAAAAATGTCCTTAAGATTTATCCATGTTGTAGAATGTTTCAGAATTTCTTTTTTAAGGCTGAGTAATATTCCATTGTATATATATCCCATATTTTCTTTATCTATTCACCCATTTAGGGCCTACTGTGAATGGTGCTGGAATAAACATGGGTGTGCAAATATCTTTTTGAGACCCTGCTTTCAATTCTTTCAGGTATATATCCCAAGTGTAATTGATGGACCATGTGGTGATTCTATTTTTAATTTTTTGAGGAACACCCATGCTGTTTTCCACAGCAATTAAACATTTTACATCCCCACCAGTATGCACAAGGGCTCCAACTGCTCCACATCCTTACCAACACTTGTTATTTTCTGTTGTTTTTTTAATTTTTATTTTTTTTATTTGAGAGTGAACATCCTAATGGTTGTGAGGTGGTTTTTTAAAAATTAAAAAGATTTAATTTTTTTAAACTAGTTTTAGGTTCCCAGCAAAATTGAGTAGAAAGGACAGATTTCCTATTTACCCCCTACTCTCTGCCCCCAGATGCATAGCCTCCCCCCCTTATCAACATCCCCAACAAGAGTGGTACATTTTTTACAATCAATGAACCTACATCATTATCACCCCAAGTTTATAGTTCACATTAGGATTCACTCTTGGTGTACTTTTCATGGGTTTTGACAAATGTACAATGACATGTATCCGCCATTAGAGTACCATAGAGGATAATTCCACTGCCCTAAAAATTCTCTCTGCTCCATCTACTCATCCCTCCCACTCACACCAATCCCAGGCAATCACTGTTCTTTTACTGTCTCCAAGTTTTTACATCTCCATGTGGTTGGAATTATACAGTATGCAGCCTTTTTAGATTGGCACTTCTTTCACTTAGAAATAAGCATTAAAGCCTTCATTTTTTAATGATTTGATTGCTCATTTCTTTTTAGTGCTGAATAATATCTTATTATCTGGATATACCATAATTGATTCATCTGTTCAGCTATTGAAGAGCATCTTAGTTGCTAACATGGAGTGTGATTCTTGGGTCATATGGTGAGAGGATGTTTAGTTTTGTAAGAAATTTCCAGACTGTTTTCCAAAGTGCCTGTACCATTTGTGTTTCTCCAGCAATGAATGAGAGTTTCTGTTATTCCACATTGTGATTAGATTTGCATTTGAGCACTTTTTTTTATAATATTAAAAAAATTTCTTCCACTTGACAGCTGTTGATCTTTTAATTTCTCTGAGGAGGAAATAGCAAATGTCAATTATTCAGATACTTTAAAAAATGACTTTCTGTCATTTTATTTCTGTCAAAATAGAAATTCATTCATTTTTTTCTGCTTTAAAAGGAATACTCATTCAAAATATTTCAGGAAAAAAGCATGAAGTAGAGAATAAATATTTCCATCATCCAAATAGAACCACCATGAACAAAATCTTCCTAGACTTTTTTCAATACATATACACATTTAGAAAAATGGTATCTTACTGTACATACTACTTTATATACTACATAATTTATCTCACTTTTTATTATCTTTCCTTTGTCACTAGAATGTCAGCTCCAGGAAAATAGTAACTTCTGTTTTGCTCACTGCTGTAGCCCCTATGTCTGACACATATGGGCACTCAATAAATATCTGCTAGATGAAGAAATAAATGAATTCCACTCTTATCACCTAAAAATGTCTTCTCCCTGGCCAGGTGGTTCAGTGGATAAAGTGTTGTCCTGGTGCACTGAGGTCTTGGGTTTGATCCCCGATTCCACCCCCAGTCAGGGCACGTATGAGAAGCCATTAGTGAGGACATTACTAAATGGAACTAAGTGAAACAACAAGTTGAGGCTTCTCTCTTTCTCTCTTTCTCCACTCCCCTTTTCCTCTCTCTCTAAAATCAATTGAAAATATATTTTAAAAACCAAAAATGTCTTAGAATTTTTTATCCCTTAATATAGGTTATCGACATCATGTATTTCATTGGTTGCATATATTTCCACGTATTTTTTGAACTAGTTCTTTACTGACTGGCTGTATAAGTGGTTTCCAATTTGTCACTATTATAAACAATACTGTTACAAGTATGTTTTTACTTATATGTGTGTACCTGGGATTATCTCCTTAGATTATTTCAAAAATAGAAATTTCTTAGTCAAAAAGAATGCACATTTTAATTAGAAATCATTTTGCTAAGCCAAATGTCCAGAAAGTAATTGCAATTTATTCTCCCACTCAGGTTTGAGAATGTTCAGTTCCTTACAACCCAGCTAAACAGCATCGAACCTTATTTATTTATTTTTTTCCTTGTATTTTTCTGAAGCTGGAAACGGGGAGAGACAGTCAGACAGACTCCCGCATGCGCCCGACTGGGATCCACCTGGCACGCCCACCAGGGGCGACGCTCTGCCCACCAGAGGGCGATGCTCTGCCCCTCCAGGGCGTCACTCTGTCGCGACCAGAGCCACTCTAGCGCCTGGGGCAGAGGCCAAGGAGCCATCCCCAGCGCCCAGGCCATCTTTGCTCCAATGGAGCCTCGGCTGTGGGAGGGGAAGAGAGATACAGAGAGGAAGGAGAAGGGGAGGGGTGGAGAAGCAGATGGGCGCTTCTCCTGTGTGCCCTGGCCGGGAATCGAACCCGGGACTTCTGCACGCCAGGCCAACGCTCTACCACTGAGCCAACCGGCCAGGGCCAGAGCATCGAACCTTCTAATCTTGGTAATCTAATACGTAAAATATAGTGCGGCCCTGGATTCTAGTTTGTGTTTATTTGCTTATTGATGAGATACATCTTTTCTTATTTATTGTCAATTTGTATTTCTTCTTTAGTGAACTGCTTGTTTGTGCTTTTTTTTTTTTTTTTTTTTTTTTTGTATTTTTCTGAAGCTGGAAACGGAGAGGAAGTTAGACTCCCGCATGCTCCTGACCGGGATCTACTTGGCATGCCCACCAGGGGGCGATGCTCTGCCCATCCAGGGCGTCGCTCTGCTGCAACCAGAGCCATTCTAGCGCCTGAGGCAGAGGCCATAGAGCCATCCTCAGCGCCTGGGCAAACTTTGCTCCAATGGAGCTTCGGCTGTGGGAGGGGAAGAGAGAGACAGAGAAGAAGGAGAGGGGGAGGGGTGGAGAAGCAGATAGGCGCTTTTCCTGTGTGCCCTGGCTGGGAATCGAACCCGGGACTCCTGCATGCTAGGCCAACACTCTACCACTGAGCCAACCGGCCAGGGCCTTGTTTGTGCTTTTTGCATTTCTTATTTATTGTCAATTTGTATTTCTTCTTTAGTGAACTGCTTGTTTGTGCTTTTTGCATTTTTACTAGACTACTTAATATTTTCTTATTGATTTACAATAGTTTTTTATATATTAAGATATAAGTTAACCTTTTGTATGTCATAAATGTTGCAAATATTTATTCCTAGTTTGTCATTTGTTTTCAAAGTATTTTGACAGTATAGTTTTCCAAACAGAAGTTTTACTTATTGTTTTTAATTGAGGGATAATGTACATACAGAAAAGTACACAAATTTTGAGTGTGTAATGCAGGGTTCCCCAAACTTTTTACACAGGGGGCCAGTTCACTGTCCCTCAGACCGTTGGAGGGCTGGACTATAAAAAAAAAAACTATGAACAAATCCCTATGCACACTGCACATATCTTATTTTAAAGTAAAGAAACAAAACGAGAACAAATAAATACAATATTTAAAATAAAGAACAAGTAAATTTAAATCAACAAACTGACCAGTATTTCAATGGGAACTATGGGCCTGCTTTTGGCTAATGAGATGGTCAATATCCAGTTCCATATTTGTCACTGCTAGCCGTAACAAGTGATATGACGCGCTTCTGGAGCCGTGACGCGTGCGTCCTGCATCACCGAAAGTAGTACTGTACATGAGCGACGCCACATACAAGTACTCCAGCACAGCTCTTCTCACTGACCACCAATGAAAGAGGTGCCCCTTCAGGAAGTGTAGCAGGGGCCAGATAAATGGCCTCAGGGGTTGCATGCGGTGCGCGGGCCGTAGTTTGGGGACCCCTGGTGTAATGAGTCTTTATACCCACATAACCACTATCCAAATAAGGTTTTCATGTAACCTCTTCAGTTAATAATTCTCCCAAGGTATAAGCTACTCTGATAAAGTTTTAACTTTTATCATAATAATATATCTTATTCTTCATGGTATTTATCTTTAGAAAAGCATTTCTCAACTCATTATTATGTAAATATTCACCTACATTTTATTCTGGCACTTTGATTACTTAATTTATAATATTGAAATCTTTAATCCAGCTGAAATGCATTCTAATGTATTCTAAACAATAAGATAGGGATCAAATTCTCCTGTCTTCTCTATGCCCTCAAGGGTTACTTCCATTTATTAATTAGCCAATGTCATTTGTAAATTAGGCAAATTCATGTCCAAGATTTAAAATGTTCCTTTTTTCTATACTCTGCTATCTTCCTTTATTTGTTTGTTTATTTTTGCACAAGTATCTCACTATTTTTTGCTGGGTTTTAATATCTGCTGAAGTAAATATTGCATCATCAATCTCTTTCAAACATTTCTTGGTTATTATTGCTCAGTTATTCTCCCAGAAAAACTTTAAAATCATATTATGAAATTCTGTTGCCACATCCCTTGTAAAAGTTGAGATCCTAATTGGATTTCATTGAATTTATATACTAATTTAGAAAATGTTCATATCTTTATATTGTTTGATTTTCCACTTGTGTCTTTCCATTTATTTAAAACTTTTATGTTCCTCAATCACATCTCAAAGTTTTCATCATATAGATGCAGCACAGTTCTGATTTTTTAAACTAAGTTTTTATATTTTTTGTTGTTACTATATTAACATTATTATTGTATTTCTTAACTGATTACTGACATATAGGAAATATATATACAGTGTATCCATAAAGTCATGGTGCACTTTTGACTGGTCACATGAAAGCAACAAAAGATGACAGAAATGTGAAATCTGCACCAAATAAAACGAAAACTCTCCCAGTTTCATACCTATTCAGTGCAGTTCGATGTGGGCTCACGCACAGATAATTTAGGGCTCTTTAGGTAGCTATATATCCTGTATAGTCTCTA
Source organism: Saccopteryx leptura (assembly GCF_036850995.1). Lineage (NCBI taxonomy): Eukaryota > Metazoa > Chordata > Mammalia > Chiroptera > Emballonuridae > Saccopteryx > Saccopteryx leptura. The sequence continues at coordinate 242,969,700 of NC_089505.1, forward strand.
CAGACTCGTCACTGACTAATGGCCTACCAGAATGGGGTTTCTCCACCAAACTGCCGGTTTCCTTCAACTGCTTATCCCACCGACTAATGTTATTCCTATGTGGTGGCACTTCGTATAAATGCACCGATATTCACGTTGCACTTTGGTCATGGATTCGAATTTAGCGAGCCACAGAACACACTGAATGTTCCTCTGTACCGTCCACATCTTGACTGTCATGGCCGTGGGCTGCTCCACTATATACATGGTGTTATGTCATCGTCTGCGCATGTGGACATGCTGCTACATCATCCTACAGAAACTGGGAGGGTTTTCCTTTTATTTGGTGCAGATTTCACATTTCTATCATCTTTTGTTGCTTTCCTGTGACTGGTCAAAGTGCACCATGATTTTACAGACACACTGTATATTATATACACATGTAATAGAGCAGTGGTAGTCAACCTGGTCCCTACCGCCCACTAGTGGATGTTCCAGCTTTCATGGTGGGCGGTAGCAGAGCAACCAAAGTATAAATAAAAAGATAGATTTAACTATAGTAAGTTGTTTTATAAAGATTTATTCTGCTAAACTTAGCAAAAATATGACATAAAGTACTTGGTAAGTAATTATTATTATATGCTTTAACTTGCTGTAACTCTGATTTATAAATTTTATAAAGTAAAGTTACTTCCCTACTTTATAACTCACCATTACTGTGGAACCGGTGGGTGGTTAGAAAATTTTACTACTAACAGAGATACAAAGTGGGCGGTAGGTATAAAAAGGTTGACTACCCCTGTAATAGAGTATTATACACACATATCTAGCCATCTTGTTAAAGTCGTTAGTTTGACTTTTTTTTTTTAGGTGGATAACATAGCATTTGAAAATAGTATTTATTTTAACCAATATTTCTACCTTTTATTTATTTTTTTATTTGTATGTCACTATTTAGAAGTTTTAGATCAACATTTGATGTTTTGTCCTTACAGTTGGCATCCTTATCTTTCATGAGAATGTCTCTAGTTTGTTATTCTTAACCCATCCCCTCCAACCTGCACAGGTTCTAACTTAGTAAATGTGAGATGAAATCCAGGCAACTCTGTTCTGTTAGCTACACAGATAATACTGAAGCATGTTCTCCCACTGCACCACTGAGGACCTACTCTAGTGTGTCCCCATTAAATATTATTCAATATAATATGCATTCTTTTTACATTAAGGAAGTATTATTTTATTCTAGGTTTATTAAGTTATTAATTGGGATTTGAATTTAATAAAATGTCTTTTCAGCATTTGAATTTAATAAAACGTCTTTTAACCTACCCTCTAGGATAAAATGTGAAAACACAGGATGTGAGAGGCCATGTTTCTAGAGAGAGAAAAGTTCTTTGGGTGAACCTGACATTCTAAGCCATTTTTCTCTTGAGACATCTTTCAATATTAAAGCATAAAGAAGTTGAGTGAGAAGTGATAACTAAGAGACTGAGAAGCTTATCAGCATTTTTGGCAGACTTATGGGGCTGGGGAGAAAAATATTGGAGGTCAGAGCCCACTATGGAGGAGGAGCACTGGCAAACATTCCATGCTCTCCACCAGGACCTGTGATGGTTAATTTTATTATCAACTTAGCTAGGTCACAGTATCCAAATATTTGGTCAAATATTAATGTTTCTGTAAAGGTTGTTTTAGATGAGATTAACATTTAAATCAGTAGACTTTGAGTAACACAGATATCCTATATAATGTAGGTGTGGTCTCATTCAGTCAGTAAATGACCTTAATAGAAAAGAACTGATCTTCCAGGAAGAGCAATTCTGCCAACAGACTGCCTTTCAACTCAAACTGCAACTCTTCCCTGGGTCTCTAGCCTGCTGGACGCGTGCACGCTCTCTCTCTCTCTCTCTCTCTCTCTCTCTCTCTTTCTCTATTGGTTTTGTTTCTCTGGACAACCCAGACTAACAGAGATGCCTTAAGTGAGGGAAAGCCAGAAATAGAACAGGCCTTAGAAAGACTGGACCTAGTTTTAAATAAGTTCATTTCTCGATTGGAATAACTACCTGCCAAAATCTAAAGTAAATTCTCTCTAGAGGAAGATAATATTATTAAGTGTCTTTACAAATTTTTGCCCACACTATCTGGCATGCAATTTAAAAATTATCAGGAATACTAGGAAATAGGAATAAAAGATAAAAAGAAAACCATAGAAACAGACCACAGAAAATCTATATTTTAGAAAAATATAAAAAATACAAAAAAGATAAATTTGGAATATGGTGAAATGGTCTAAAATATATGTAATTACAATTTCAGAAGGAGAAGAGAGAAAAAATGGGACACAAAGAATATTTGAAAAATAATGGCCAAGAAATTGCCAAAACTGATGCAAGACATTAAGCTACAAATTCTGTATTCCAAGTAGGATAAATACAAAGAAAACCATTCCTAGGTATATCATACTGGAATCACAGTATGTGGTGTGTGTGTGGGGAAAAGAAAATAAAAAAAAATTAAAGCAACAGGGGAAAAATATGTTACCTTCAAAAGAACACTAATAAGACTTATAGCCAACTTTTCACAATGAAATAATATATTTAAATGCTGAATGAAAATAGATGCAAATTATAATTATATACTCTATGAAAATATCCTGAAAAAGGAAATAAAGACATTTCCAGGGAACCTAACACAGTGATAGTTCATTACCAGTCAATTTGCCTTAAGGAGAATTCTTTAGGAAGAGAAAATTATCTTAGTAGGAAGCACAAGCATTTAAGAAGTAATAAAAAACAATGGAGGCCCTGGCTGGTTGGCTCAGTGGTAGAGCGTTGGCCTGGCGTGCAGGAGTCCCGGGTTCAATTCCCAGCCAGGGCACACAGGATAAGTGCCCATTTGCTTCCCCACCCCTCCCCTTTTCCTTCCTCTCTGTGTCTCTCTTCCCCTCCTGTAGCTAAGGCTCCATTGGAGCAAAGTTGGCCCGGGCGCTGAAGATGGCTCTATGGCCTCTGCCTCAGGCACTAGAATGGCTCTGCTTGCAACAGAGCGACGCCCCAGAGGGGCAGAGCATCGCCCCCTGGTGGGCATGCTGGGTGGATCCCGGTCAGGCGCATGCGGGCGGGAGTCTGTCTGACTGCCTCTCCGTTTCCAACTTCAGAAAAATACAAAAAAAGAAAAATGGAAAGGAGTAATATGTGCATAAATCTGTGTGAATATTAACTATACAAAATAAAAGTAGTAATGGCTTGTGGGGGTTAAAAATATGAGAATTATAATGCACAATAATGGCAACGCTAAAGTCAGGATGGAGATAAATGGAGTTTAAGTGTTCTAAGATCCTTGCATTGTCTTAGAAGGAGAAAAGTTACTATTTTACATGAAATGTTAATAAGTCAAGGATGAATGTTATAATATCTAGGGTAATTTAAAAAAGAATGTATAGCCTGACCTGTGGTGGCGCAGTGGATAAAAGCGTCGACCTGGAATACTGAGGTCGCCGGTTCAAAACCCTGGGCTTGCCCAGTCAAGGCACATATGGGAGTTGAAGCTTCCTGCTCCTCCCCTCCTTCTCTCTCTCTCTCTCTCTCTCTCTCTCTCTCTCTCCCCTCTAAAATGAATAATAAAAAAAAACAATGTTTAAAAAAAAAAGAATGTATAACTAATAAACTAATAGAGGAGAAAATAATTAGTATAGTAAAAAAACAACAAAACACTTGATTAATCCAAAGGAAATCAAGAGAGAAGAAAGAGATAAAACAGGTGGAAACGATAGAAAGCAAATTGTGAGATAGTAAACTTATACCCAAATATATTAGTAATTACACTATGTTTAAATTGATTAAATATTCTTATTTAAAGATAAAGATTGTTGGACTGGATATTTGATTATATTAAATCAGCAAAGAGATGCACTTAATATGCAATATGTAAAATAAAGCACTAACCAAAATAAAGTTATACAAACATCAGACAAAGTTGATTTTAAGGCAAGGAGCAGACCTAAAGATAAAGAAAAATATTTAAACATTTTATATTGTAAAGAGAAAGAGAGAGAACAAAAATTTTCTAAACAAAAAAGAGAAACAGAAATTTGTGACCACATTGGGAGATTTTAACACAACTTTCTGTTTAACTGATTGAACAAGGAGACAGAAGAAATCAGAAAGGAGAGAGAGGATTTCAGAATTTTATCTGTGTATAGATTGTTGAATGAATATTTCTCTGTTTCCTTGAAATTGTCTCTATGGCCCCAAATGCAAACAACAGGCTCCAGGAGATGGCCAAAAATGAAGCAACACCTCCCTCAAGGTTTACTGAGAAGCAGCTTAACTGGCTGTCCCCTGTCCCCAAGGTGTCATGTGAAAAAGCCAGAGAGAAAAGACTGAGTCTTCCCCTCATAGTCCTCAGCTTGTGGGGAGAGCAGTGTGATAGGGAGAGGAGATTCCTTCCTTTCTCTGTGGGGAGTGCTACACCTCCTGCCAAGTAAAGGGGGATTCCCAGAGGACAATTTGGAAGATCCAGGTGCCCATGATAATTCTACTTCACCACTTGGGTGTCTGCTTGTGCGACAGCTGTGCTGATTTCTCTGAGCCCACCTGAGAGTGATGTGGGGCAGGTGATGAGAGACTGGGCAGGCAATGGGGATGGGGCAGATTGACCTCGCAGGTCCAATGGGCACAGGAAAGGTGGTTGGGCTTGAGCCTTCTTGCCAATACCCTACCCAAGAGAGGGGTGATGGGTGTCCCCCTGGAGTGGTGGGGATAAGGAAGGATAAAAGTGTTTGAACTACACCAGATTTCTCATATGAAGAAAGGGTGCAGTTTAGGGGTTGAGGGTGTGATTTGCACTGCACTGCAAGAAAGCTAGCATTTGGACAATCGGTGCTAAATAGAAAAGTGACAGCCAAAGGGGAAAACTTTGAGTCCTACCAACTAGCTAAGTAAAAAGACACCTGTCTTTTCCCCCCAGCCCTCTGGGATGCCCCCAACTCTGGAGGAGCTAGAAACAAACTACACTCTGAATCATTATCCATGTGTCATGAGACTTGTACTGGGAGGTGCACCGGGATCTCAGCTCCTTCTCTTATTATCAGGCATTTCTCCCCCAGACTTCCACACTCCTCCCTGGCAAGCCCTTGAGTTGTGGTGCCCCAGGTCCCTATCTTCACCCCTGCAGACCAGTGTAGCTTGGGGGGAGGGTGATAAGGGAAGAGGGGCTGAGGGGCTTTAAATGCAGGGTTGGTAGCCTCCTTGCTGGACGGTTCTTTTAAAAGTCAAGCTCTACTTAGCCTCAGTCCTGCATACCCAGGAGGGAGGCTTTTAAGTGAAAGTGATTAGGGGTGTGGTTTCCCTGGGAAAGGCCTTAGCATATAGGGACTCAGTTAAGCCTGGGTTGCTAGGATCCTCTGCACAGCTCTCTAGGCAAGAATAAGAGCCCCCCAGAGGGTAATTTGGTACAGACTACTGGCCTTAGGCCTCATTATTATCACTATTATTATTATCAATAGCTGTCATTTATTGAGTTGTGTGTATGTGTTACACATTGTATTAAGCCCTTTGTATGCATTTTCTTATTTAATTCTGGTATTGCCGGTATTCACATTTTTTAGAGTTGAGGACTATGAAGATGGGGCAGTTAAAACACTGATTGAAGTGACACAGCCAGAGTGTGAAAGCCAGGAATCCGTCCCAGGTCAGTCTAGCCCAGGGGTCAGGAACCTATGGCTTGCAAGCTAGATGTGGCTCTTTTGATGGCTGCATCTGGCTCGCAGACAAATCTTTCATAAAAGAATAATAACGTTAAAAATATAAAACATTCTCATGTATTACAATCCATTCATTTCCTACCGCTCATGTTCATGGTTGTGGGTGGCTGGAGCCAATCACAGCTGTCCTCTGGGACACCACCAAATTTTTATTGGATAATGCGTAATGTACACGGGTCGTTGTATGGCTCTCACGGAATTACATTTTAAAATATCTGGCGTTTATGGATCTCTCAGCCAGAAAGATTCCTGACCCCTGGTCTAGCCCCAGAGTCTGTTCTTGTAACCTCAGCATCATGCCCTCTCCCAGTGCCGAGGGGAAAAATACTCCTGCAATCTAGTATGAGCTGAGAGCAATTAAAAGCATTACGTGTGTTCTGAAGGTAGGATTCTCCCATAACAACGTAATACACGTACAAATAATTTAAAACCTGTCTGAATTTCAAAATGTTACCACAAATGCAGGTCCTGCTCTTCCTACATTTGGCATTAGAATTCTTGGGTAGCCAAAATGACCTTGAACAAGTCCAACAAAAAAGCTGTGAAAAACCAAAATAGGAAGAGGCCACTCAGGACCTCATAAGAATTCAAGTTTAGATATTTTTCACTGTCTCAGAAATACTTTACTTTGATAACACCTTGTGGTGAGAATGGAATGCAGAAATGAGGGCAGACTCTGCCAGAGTCATGTGAGTAGTCATCCTGGAAAGGGAGTTTGTGGGAGACCGAACACCGAATCATACTTAGGAAGTTCACTTCCTCCAGCTGTTGACACGAGTTGACAGCCCCAGTTTTTATAAATGTGAGGCCAGTCTCTAACTAGAGCCCAGTGGCCCTTCAATGCCCAGTTTTTGAAACTTGAGCTAAATAAAGCACTCATGGTGGACTTTTCCCCCTGGAGTTAATACTAGGTGAGAGAATTTCTAGACTCATATGCTAAAGTATTGTGGGCTGGGGTGTTAAGAGCTATTCAATGTGGCAAAGGGGCCAGCACTGTAGATGGTTGGATTATATTTTGATGGAATTGTACTTGGGTATGATGCTGTTGGCCTTTTTAAAGGTGAAGTGAGGTGAAAAGACAAGACTGCCAGAAATGGGGAAGCTAATTACAGAGAATGATTTAGGAATATCTTAGTCTCTTCTCCTTTTAGACTAGGTGATGTTTCCATTTGTTCACCTACCAATAACCCCTTTACTATTTGTCCAACAACAGTAACATCTTATGTTTTCACTCTGGCTCAGGAAAAGAAATAACCCTGGGCCACTGTGGAAGTTTTTATTTTATTTTTTTATTTTTATTTTTGAGGAGGTTGAGGTGGAGCAAAAGTAATCCTTCCTTAGGAACTGATCACAGAGGGGACTGGCTAAGTCCAGATCGGTACGCTGTACTTGTTCAGGTCATAAGCCCAAAAGTTGTCTCATTAGGTCAGTTCTTACTCAGCTCTTCACTCTCCAGATTTTTGTCCCAAGATCTCTACTAGCTTTTGCAGGCAAGGTTTATACTGAATGGATTCCAGTGATGAGGTCATCCTCATGGAAGGTTTCCATATATGACATGCTTCTGCTGCTGTGTCTAACTATTCCCAATGCCCTTTCACTGATGCTGTCCAAGGATAAAATCTTGGCTGGATTCCCACATTGAAGGGGCAGTGGAGTGTTGGTTTTTGAAAATAGTTGAGTTGTCTTTTTTGCCCAGTCATACAAGCAATACATGTTCTCTCTAGAATATTTGGGAAACTCAAGAAAGGTATAGAAAGAAAAGATCATGCCATAATTCTATCACCTATAGGCGACTGATATTAATATTTTGGTATACTTATTTCTTAGTTTTTGCCAGTGCATGTGTCTATGTATATATTAGGAGGGGAGTATTGCATTGTGCTAAGAAAGTGTTGGGAAGTCTGACACTATTCATTTAGAGTTCTGTGGACTCCTGCAACTTAATCACTTTTTTTAAAGATTGTATTTATTCATTTTAGAGAGGAGAGGGAGAGAGAGAGAGAGAAGGGGGAAGGAGCAGGAAGCATCAACTTCCATATGTGCCTTGACCAGGGAAGCCAGGGTTTTAAACCGGTGACCTGTGATCCAGGTCGATGCTTTATCCACTGCGCCACCACAGGTCAGGCCACTTAATCACTTTAATTCATATCTCCTTCAGGAATAAAGGTTGCAATTTCTTAATCTAGTCTTCCGCCAGTACGATATTATTTTAACTTATAGGTTTATAATAAGAGTTATCTGGTAATAAAATTTCCACCAACATTCTTCTTTCAAATTTTAAAAATGGTTATTTTACTTATTCCAGCTCAATTTTAGAATATTCTTTTCAAGTTAAAAAAATAAAGTTTTTTGCCTGACCAGGCGATGGCGCAGTAGATAGAGCGTCGGACTGGGATGCGGAAGACCCAGGTTCGAGACCCCGAGGTTGCCAGTTTGAGCGCAGGCTCATCTGGCTTCAGCAAAAAGCTCACCAGCTTGAACCCAAGGTCGCTGGCTTGAGCAAGGGGTTATTCAGTCTGCTGAAGGCCCATGGTCAAGGCACATATGAGAAAGCAATCAATGAACAACTAAGGTGTCGCAATGCGCAACGAAAAACTAATGATTGATGCTTCTCATCTCTCCGTTCCTGTCTGTCTATCCCTCACTCTGACTCTGTCTCTGTAAAAAAAAAATTAAAATTAAAAAAAAATAAAGTTTTTTGCCTGACCAGGCAGTGGCGCAGTAGATAGAGCGTCGGCCTGGGATGTGGAGGATCCAGGTTCGAGACCCTGAGGTTGCCAGCTTGAGAGTGGGCTCATCTGGTTTGAGCAAGGCTCACCAGCTTGGACCCAAGGTCACTGGCTCAAGCAAGGGGTTACTCGGTCTGCTGTAGCCCCATGGTCAAGGCACATATGAGAAAGCAATCAATGAACAACTAAGGTGTCACAATAAAAAACCGATGATTGATGCTTCTCATCTCTCTCCGTTCCTGTCTGTCTGTCCCTATTTATCCCTCTCTCTGACTCTCCCTCTGTCTCTGTAAAAAATAAATTAATTAAATAAATAAATAAGTAAATAAATAAATTTTTTGTAGGTTTACATTGAACTTTGTGGATTAAAGAATGGTTCACATCTTTAAAGCATTAAGTCTTCCCTCATGGAATATTGCACACCTGTCTTTTCATTTATTTTCTTCATGTCTCTCTGTAGCTTAGTAGTTCTGCCCTTTTTCTGTTAATTTTGTTCTAAGGTAGTTTATAGTTTTGGTTGCTAGGGTGAATAAAATTTTTCCCCTCCAATCACAATTGGCTATCACCTGTACTAGAAAGCTATTTTAGAAGTTTTATGTATATCTTTTACTGGACATCCTACCTGCTCTCTCTCATTAAATCTGTTTTTCATGATTATCTTCAGATTTCTAGGTACTTAGTTTTGCTTCATTATAGTGGCTAGATTTTCCTTTTAGGATACAGTTGAATACACTGCTCACAAAAATTAGGGGATCAGGGAATGTGCAGATACTCCAGTCCTTTCAGCCTTTTGTATAGTGCATTTTCACCAATGAAATAAAAGTTGGTTTTGCATCTCATTTGCATAATCAAACAACTTTCTTTGACTTGTTATTTGCTTTTCTGATGTTCTTGTTTAATAAAAAAATCAGGCCCTGGCCGGTTGGCTCAGTGGTAGAGCGTTGGCCTGGCGTGCAGGAGTCCCGGGTTCGATTCCTGGCCAGGGCACACAAGGAGAAGCGCCCTTTGCTTCTCCACCCCTCACCCTCTCCTTCCTCTCTGTCTCTCTCTTCCCTTCCCGTAGCTAAGGCTCCATTGGAGCAAAGTTGGCTCGGGCGCTGAGGATGGCTCCATGGCCTCTGCCTCAGGCGCTAGAATGGCTCTGATTGAGGCAGAGCAACACCCCAGATGGGCAGAGCATCGCCTCCTGGTGGGCATGCTGGGTGGATCCCGGTCGGGCGGGCACATGTGGGAGTCTGTCTGACTGCCTCCCCATTTCCAACTTCAGAAAAATACAAAAAAAAAAAATCAAATACTTTTTATTGCTTCATATTCATTTTGAAATATCTTCTAATTTTTGTGAGCAGTATAATAGTCGTTAGGAAAGTGTCTGTCTTGTCGCTGATATTATTTTTTTAAATTAATTTTAAAGAGAGAGAAACATCAATTTGTTGTTCAATTCATTCGTGCATTCATTGGTTGATTCTTGTATGTGCCCTGACTGGGGATCGAACCTGCAACCTTGGCCTATCAAGACAATGCTCTAACCACTGAGTACCTGGCCAGGGCAACATTACTTCTTTATTAAAAATGATGCTGGGTGTTGTTTCAGAAGATGTATTTTATCATGTTAATGAAGCTTCTTTCTTTCCTGATTTATAAGGGGAGTTTTAAAAATAAAGAATAAATGTTGATTTTCATCTTCAAATACTTTATTATCTATGAGAGACTCTTGGGTCTGTTTTTCTCCTCTGACCTACTTCTGTGATGTATTACATCAGTGGCTTTCTTTTATGGGGCCATCATTACCATCTCAACAAACTCACCATATGCATTCTGGGCTCTGGGGTCAGGTAGATCTGGGCTGCCTTCCTAGTCTACCACTTACTAGCTGAGGGGTCATGGGCAAGTTCAAAATGGGGATTCAGAATAAATTCTGGCAGTTATGAATATGATTCCTTACTATATTGAAGAATTTGTTAGTGCTTTATTTAGAAATTTTTCATCTATTATTGAAAATGGTATTAAGTGTGTATATGTATATGTGTACACACTTTATCAGGTACATTCACAAGAATGAATTATGTTGGTTTTCTTATTTTTCTATGCCCTACAAGAGATTAAACAGCACCAAATTTACACATTCATGTCCACAGCAGCATTATTCACAAGAGCCAGGAAGTGGAAGGCAATCCAAGTGTTAACAGTTGGGTAAATGGATAAACAAAATGTGTTATATACATACAATGGAATATTATTCAGCATGAAGAAGGAAATTCTGACATGCTACAACATAAATGACCTTAAGGACATTATCCAAGTAAAATGAGCAAGTCACAAAAAGACAAACACTGCATGATTCCATTTATATAAACTATCTAAAGAAAGTCAAATTCATGGCTGACCGGTGGTGGCACAGTGGATAGTGTCAGACTGGGACGCAGAAGACCCAGATTCAAAACCCCAAGGTCACTGGCTTGAGCGTGGATCACGGACATGACCCCATGGGCTTGAGCCCAAAGGTCGCTGGCTTTAGCCCAAGGTCACTGGCTTGAGTAAGGGGTCACTTGCTCTATCTCCCCCCCCATCAAGGCACGTATGAGAAAGCAATCAATGAACAACTAAGATGCTGCAACAAAGAATTGATGTTTCTCATCTCTCCCTTCCTGTCTGTCTGTCCTTATCTGTCCCTCTCTCTGCCTTTCTCTCTATCTCTGTCAGAAAAAAGAAGTCAAATTCATTGAGACAGAAAAGGGAAGGGTGGTTGCAAGAGGCTGAGAGAGGAGAAAAAGGGGAGGTGCTATTCAGTGGGTACAGAATTTCAGTTTTGCAAGAGGAAAATGGTTTGGAGATTGGTTTCACAATAATTTGTGTGTATACTTAACAGTACTGACTGTACACTTAAAAAGGTTAATATGACAAATTTTAGGTTATGTGATTTTTTTACAATAGAAAATGACATTAGGATGATCTGTTTCTTGAAAGTTTGAAAGAACTCATTCATAAAAGCATCTGGAGATAATACTTGCACATTTCCCCCCACTTCTTCATTGAATATTGATTTTTTAAGTCTTTTACTTAGTTGTTGTTTCATTTACTGATAACATATATTTTTTTAACTAGAAAATTATTTCATTGAGCAGCAAATTCATTACCCTAGTTCTATATAGGACTTTCTTATAACATGCATTTATTGTATCTCCTTATTTATTTCTAATTATTTTCTGTCTTTGGCTATTTTACTGTTTTTTCAAAGAATGACATTATGAATTTATGTACTAATTCTATTTTAAAATTGAGTGATATCTGCTTTAATATTTCTTTCTTCTTGGCTTTCCTAGTATATTTCATTATTTTCTAATTTAACTCAAATGCTTAATTCACATCTTTTGATTATTTTTTATTAAATAATTAAAGCATTTAAAGTTCTAAATTTCCTTCTCTGTGCAATTTGTAGAAATTCCAAAAGTTTTAATTTGTGATACTGCTTTATCATTCATTTCTAAATAAAGACAAATGTAATATTTATTTTCTCAGGCTTTCCTTCATTTACCTTCTAAATGGTAACTTTCTATGATTAAGATGTTAATTTTTAAATTCTACAATCTTTAAAATAATTATTTAAAATGTGTGTCTATTTACTGCTCTGTTCTCTACCCTCTTTGAACCAAAGCTTTCCCACTTATTAACAGAGTGACTTTGGACAAATCTGTGCATTTATTCTATCTCACTGAGTGTCGGGCACTATTATGGGAGCTGAGAGTACAAGGGTAAACAAGACGAAGTTGCTGTTTCCAAGAAGTTACTGAAGGAGATAGGCAAGCTGGAAATAAATCAACAGGATGGCTCGAGTTCATGGCAGCACTGCACAGACAGCACAGAAGCTGTCAGAGTGACAGCATTGTCAGGGAAGACCTCCTCTAGTGCCAGAGCCCAACTCAGACACATCTTGGTCCTTAGCCTAGAAAATATTTCCTGAGCCACTTGACACTACTCTCCTCCCTTCTTTAGACTGTGTCCTTCCATGGTTTCTACAAAAATATAGGGCTGTTACTCTCTCCAGGTCTTGTTCTATACCTCTATGAGCCCCCCTTTCAGCCTTCAGTGCAGGCCCACCTTCCCTTGACCACCCATTAAATGTGGGTATTGGGCAGGAAAACCATCTGTTCTGGCAGCTGGAAGGAGAACTCTTACTGCAGGCTCTTTCTGCTGAGAGCTCTTGCTCATATTCAGACTTTTGGCCTAAGTGACACTGGGTGGCAACACAGGCCTAAGGAACAATGTCTGAGTCAAGACATTTAGATCCTTTCCATGAGGAAAAGGTAGAGCTTCTCAAGGTTAGGGCATATGTCCAACTGCCTCCTAACATATAATTCAACACCAAGGACACTATATCAAGGAAGGGCTTAGCAAAAGAAAGTAAGGAAGTGTTAGGTCAAATGAAAGGCACTCAACTCTACTAAAAATCAAATGTGGTCCCTACCCTTACAGAGTTTATATGACGGTTCAGAGACATGGCTTATGTACGAAAACACTGCAAACCAGCAATAAACAAAAACCAAACAAACAAAAAACAAAAACTCCCAAACGTGAAATTGTGAGAAACAAGCTATAAATGCCACGGGAGTTCAAAGAAGGAAGCCCTTGGAATGAACTGATCCATGAGAGAAGACACTGGAGGAGGTCAAACTTAAACCAAGCCCTAAAGGAAGCAGGTTTGATCACCAAAGAACACAAGAACCCTGGTTATGCAGTGCAACAGGGCTAGACTGTGGACTTAACAGGCACGATGAGTGATACTGGACACATCTGTAAGTGTAAGGCCCTGCTTCCAACACCAAGTCAGCTAAGGTTAAGAACAAATTCAACCCTGGATGAAGAAGTGAAGATTTTTGTAAAGAGAGTCAAAGTTTCTTTCTCGTCCTCTTCTTTCATTTCAAGAAGTAGTTGGGGCCCTAGCTGGTTGGCTCAGTCGGCCTGGCGTGCGGGGGACCCGGGTTTGATTCCCGGCTAGGGCACATAGGAGAAGTGCCCATTTGCTTCTCCACCCCCCCCCCCCCCCCGCTTCTCCACCCCCCCCTCCCGGGCGCTGGGGATGGCTCCTTGGCCTCTGCCCCAGGCGCTAGAGTGGCTCTGGTCGCGGCAGAGCGACGCCCCGGAGGGGCAGAGCATCGCCCCCTGGTGGGCAGAGCGTCGCCCCTGGTGGGCGTGCCGGGTGGATCCCGGTTGGGCGCATGCGGGAGTCTGTCTGACTGTCTCTCCCCGTTTCCAGCTTCAGAAAAATACAAAAAAAATAAAAATAAAAAATAAAAAAAAGAAGTAGTTGGAACACAAAAGTGAGAGGTTCAAACCGGAATGAAGCCAAAGCATGAAAGACAAGGTACAATCTCTAGGTCCTGCCTCTGCTCAGTCTCAGGGAAATGAGTGGAAATTGGGAAAAGTTTCTTCTGGTTCTTGAGATTCTGTTTTCCAGCTCTGACTATCAGGACAGACCAGATAAGATATTTGGAGCAGAGAAATATAGAATGAAGAGTCCTCTAGTTGGAAGTTGGATGGGTAGAGGTCTAGTAGGTGGAAGCAACAGAACCTCAACTCTAACATTTCAAGAGATACAAGCAACAAGTATCTTAGGTCTTGATAGCATCAGACAACTCTCATAGTTGCATATGCATTCCATTCTGCCCTCATTTGAGATAGGCTTCTTAGACTGACCTCACTTTACAGATTATAAAGAAGTTTGGGAAGTTAAGTGACTTGCTGGTGAATGAACAGCTGAGCCTAGAAACAAAGTCTTAAATGTTCCAACGGTCCTGATCCAAACAGGCCTTCTCAGTGCCCCAAGCAAAGTTGCTTACCAAAAGAAACAAGCTTTGATTGAAGAGTACTCTTCTGGGCTCATAGGCTTGAAAGATGTTTGGACAAACTTGTCTCCAAACTCAGTCTGAATAAACACTGAGAGACTCGGGGAGGAGGAGGGACGTATAATAACTACTGACAAACTGTGTTTCGGAGAACATCTGTTCGGTCCCAAAATTGTTCTCAAAATCATTTAAAACAGACCAAAGTTACAGGATTCACTGGGCCTTCAAGTCATTAAACCTTTGTTCCTAACAGATTCCATTGCTTTCAACACCCACATGAACAATTTTTCCTTCCTCTGGGGTAACTGAAATTTTGAAGGAGCAATTGACAGTCAAGGGAGATAGGCATTGTGATTTTAAATCCCGGAGTGCCAAAAGGAAAGTTAAAACCCTTGCCTCTCAAGCTATAAACATCCATGACACTAGCCCCACTGTGGAATGCTCCTCCCCATGCTGCCTGGTCAGGTATCTAGTACCGAGAAAGCATTATAAATGCTCCAGTGCTTGCTTTCTCTTTGGTTACATTTAAGTAGGAGTACTTGAAAATGATTATCACTAAAAGAAACGCAGCCCTGCCCCAACCCCCAGCAAAGCAGCTTCCTCAGTCTCCCCACACCTGGCCCTGGCCCATGGCACTTCCGAGTATCCGCGCCTCCACAGCCAGACACTGTCTCCCACTTGGCTCAGACCAGCAAGCGTGGCCTTGTGTGGCTTGGAAGAGCAGGAAGGCTTCAGAAGCCAGGAGTAAGTCTCTTTACTGACTAGTTGTTACTTTCACTATAAACTTTCCTTGGGTTTCATGGTCTAATTCCTTTATTTGCAATATTCCTTTCCTCTTTTCCTTATAACTCTTGCTCCTATCCTCTCACCAGCATTCTCAGCCTCCCCACTTCCTTGTCAGCTGGCTGGATACAACAAGTCTCCCCCACAGAGGGGAGCGTGAAGAGAGAGGCACCGAGGCTGTCCTGGGCAGTGCCTCTGCCATGGCTAGACTGCAGCTTCCTTGCCCATTCAGAGCTTCCTTGTAAGTGATCAATGTGGTTGCAATATATGACACACTCAGTTCACTTTGGCTCAATGAACATTTGCTGAGTGCCTCTGACTTGCAGAGATTGAAAAGAGAGCACACTATACTTAGGTTTTCAGCCCTGACTGTGCATCAGAACCCTAGCTGCTTTAGACTATGCGGGGCCCTGTATTTCCCTGGTGTGGGGTGGAGCACACGTATGTAAAAACTCTTCAGGTGTTTCAATGTGAAGCCAAGGCCAATAACTTGATGTGACCATATGTATCTGAATAAAGGCTAAATTTAAGTTTTAGGCCATGAAAAGCTATTGCTGGGTATTTTTAAAATTGAATTTATTGGGGTGATGTTGCTTAATAAAATTATACAGGTTTCAGGTGCACAAATCTATAATACATCATCTGTATATTATTTTAAGTTTTTAAGTGAGAGGAAAGATGAGAATGGTGATAATGTGGGGAGCTTCTTCTGAATGTACTGAGCAGAACAGACTGGAGACAAGAAACACTGAACACAAAGGGATCTGGTAAAAGCCTACTGCAATCATCCAAGTAAGGGGAAGTTCTGAGAATGGACAGAGGGGTGAATGACATGGAAAGTGCAGGACTAGGCAATGGCAGGACTGTTGGGGTACGGTGGCACAGTCCAGGCTGCCTTTGGGCCACAGGAGGGAAAGAGGGACAGTGATAGGTGAGGCACTCTTCCTCACTTGGCTCCACATTCCTACCTACACTAAAACTGCTGAAGAATTTCCAGTACCTCAAAGGTTAAGAACCCAAGAGAGGAACAAGAATATAGAGATTTGGGAGACTTGGCTTTCAGGGGGAAAGCTCAAGGAACACTAACCTAAGTGATAAAGACTGAACATATTCAGGACATAAAATATTTAAACGAAGCAAACTTCATACATTTGCAGACTTTTCCCCACACAATTCTGATATAAAACAAAGTCATTCCTGCTTGACCTGTGGTGGTGCAGCGGATAGAGTTGACCTGGAATGCTGATGTCCCCGGTTTGAAACCCTTGCCTTGCCCAGTCAAGGCTTGTACGGGAAGCAACTACCAGTTGATGCTTCCTATTCCTCCCTCCACCCCCACCCCTTCTCTCATGGTTCTATCTAAAACATGAATAAGTAAAAATCTTTAAAAAAAAAATCCCTCTTCTATCCAAGCTATTTATTTACTCTTCTCTCTCCGCCTGAGGGCCACAAACATTCCCATTCTTTCTAGGCCACCTCAGAACACAAGGCTCAGCTCACAGAAAGAAGAACACAGGATCAACTGCAGCTTTAAACACCTTCCTAAATGTTGCCTTAGTTAGAAAAGTACAGTCAACGCAAAAAAAATTAGTAGGGTGGGGTGGCATGGGAATGGAATCATTTATTTGGAGTGTAACCTGGCACTCCAAATAAAGGCTCTATTATCTTAATCTGAAAGCTTTTAGGGCATAAGGAGGAAGTGAATGGGATGACCTACTTGAGAGAGCACCAAAACGAAGAGATGACTTCACAGCCCTGGATGATGGCAACAGGAAGACAAAAAACACTGAACAATTAAAGGTGGACTAGGCGCACCTTCATGGCAGCACATCTCAAATTCCATATTCCCAACTCCTAACCCTTCCTGTCAGTCTACTGGACAATGCTGGACCAAACACACACATACACACACAAAGAAGTTAACTCTTATTTTATTATAAAGGAAAAAATATCCTGAAATATTTGTTAACTAACAGTAATTTCTGACAAAATCATTCTTCAGGGTTTTCAGGCCTCACCATTGATCAGACATAGTAATCTGTCCCTGGCCTTCATAATAAACTTCATTAATATTGCCATAAACCACAGGAAAACCCAGAGATTTTCTGAATGGCTTAGAAATTTCTGCATAGATGCCCTTTATTAGGCCAAAGGTAAACAATAAACAAGTTGGCAGAGAAATTAGGAGAGCTGAAAGAAAAAATAAATATTAACAATTGGTGACTCTAGAACAAAGAGTACACGAGTGTTTATTATATCATTCTTTCTTTTTCCATTGACTTGAGAGAGGGGAAGGGGGGGGGGGGAAGGAAGCAAGAAAGAAGTATCAAGTCGTTGCTCCACTTAGTTGTTCTATTTAGTTGTGCACTTATTGGTTGCTTCTCGTATGTGCCCTGATGGGATCAAACCTGTGTCCTTGGCACACTGGATCGACCCTCCATCCACTGATTCACCCAGCCAGGGCCTCATTATACCATTCTTTCATGTTAACTTTTCAGTTACAGGCAGACCAAATAGTTGTGTTAGCATGACAATGCTATTTTCCAGACTTGCCTAAAAAATATATTCAATTCTTTGTTCTTAAGCCAGAAATAGAAAATCAGTTTTCCCCCAGGTGATACTCACTTTCTATTCTGCCTAAAAAAGATTCCAGAGCTTTCTGGGAAGTTTAAATTAAGTAGCTACAGTACACTGATGTGGTTTTATAGTTCTTGACAGGTGTGAGTCAAACTCTCATCGAAGGTCTGTGATGGTCACTGGTCTGTCCACAACAGTCACGTGGCTGCAGATCTGTATTAGGGAAAAAGAAAGGAAGAAGTCCTGGAAAACTCTGAAGCCACTTTTTAAAACTCCTTACTTAAAGTGCTCATTTTGGCTAGTAGTTCCCAGTCTGGAAGCCAGACTGCTACTTAACGGCAGTTATAGTCAGGCGTCTGGGCATCATTACTTTCACCAATCCCTACCTGAACCCTGAGCCAATGTGGGCCTGTATAACCTCAATTATTTTTCAAATGTATCTATATTCTAGAATCATTCAAAAGGTATACATTTATCTAAAAGAATTGCTGAATTCACTGCAGTTTTCTGGGTCACTATGTCAACCCGATGACAGAGCACACCTGCTAGCACGTGGGGAATGCTCCCTCTCGGCACACAAAAGGAGTCTTCATAACCGAAAACCTGGGCATGTGGGGGGGGATTATGTGGCCTCTGTTTCAACATCCTGGCACCTAGACATTTGTATTTCCCAAGGCAGACTAACCTATTTTTGAACAGATCTGTCAGAAAGTTGTTTCTCACTCTCAGCTGAAAACTATCATTTCATGAGATCTTAGCTGTAGTTCTGGGAGTTGTAAGAAATAAACCCACTGTCATTTTATACAACAGCTCTTCCAACATTAAAGTCAATTCTCGGATTCTCCCTGGGTTTTCTCTTCTAAATACCCCCAGTTCCTTTTACGTGACAAGGTTCTGAATTTCCCACACTGGTCACTTTTCAGTGAATCCAAAAGAAATACTACTCTGTGGCCAGCATGGAGTGAAGCAACACTATCACATTGATTTGAGGGGCATACTGAAACACACTGATCTTCTCAGCAACTGAAACTTTTTATAGACAGAATACAACTTAGGCAGAAAACTTCCTAAGAATATCATAAAAATCCCTATTATCTAATTAAAATTCCATAATCAGATATATTTTACTTATTGTAAGTGGCTGTTTTCCTTGGGTTTCAAATCTCGTACTGAAGGGCAGGCTTATAAACTGATACTGATGAAGAAAAAAAACTAACAGTTAATAAAGCCAGCTTACTGCAGGCGGTACTTTCTGTATATTATTATTTCATGTAATCCTCTCGTTAATCCTATAAAGTAGGTTTACTATTATCACCATCCCAATTTACAAGTGAGAAAACTGAGGCCCAGAAGACTAAGTAGCCTGATCAAAGACACATGGTCCTTAAGTGGCAGAGCTAAGGTTCCAATCTGTTCCTATGCCACACTACATGTACTTCCCATGTACATCCTTACTAGGAAGATTCGGAAAGATAGGATATAAGGCTAATCTTCTACGTGGGTCAGAAAATACAATGCACCTCATCAGTTCTGACTGTCCTCCTGCTTGAGGCACAGCCCTGATTTCTTCTACACAGATACATACACAGAAAAGTGGTGGATCCTTGCTGTGTGGGTGAAATCCTTTCTGGCGACAGGAAGAAATCTCCTCTAGTCCATGGTCAGTTAGTTTAAAGAATCCGGTTCTGAAAAAAGAAAGAGCAGGCCTGGAATCAAGCAAAGGTGGCCCCCAGTCCCTGAAGCGTGTGCACACGTGCACCCCCCCCCACACACACACACACATCAGGGTAGAGTTCATTTTGAGACAGCTTTGAAAGTATGCTGGCTCATAGGTTACTTCTCTGGTGAATGAATCAGAGTTAGAGAATGACGCATCACAGTCACTACACTAGTTTTATTGGGAGAATTCACAGTAAATAGCAGGATTTAAAATTAAAGAAGTTAACATCTCTAATCTGATATCAATCTCTTAATAATTCCTACTGCTTCAAGTTAAACATTTCAAATTTCTTGTGTTCTTTTCTTAGAAAAGCACCTAAATTGTTACTTGGATTTCTTTTCAAGCAAGCATAACAGGTTTATCAGGATACAGGGCTGAAAAGGAAGCCTTTTAGAACAACCAATTAATACCATGATCTATATACTTTATAGAGAACAAGGTCTTAAGAATACAGACTTTCTTCTGAAGCTCTTCCCCACTGTGTTCTAGTAATGCCCCCAAACCAAGTCCTGCACTTACTCCTGGAACTTAGGGGAGCAAACAATGGCTATCGACTCTGGCAGCATCATCTGATAGGAGCAGTGAGTGTGTAGGTCGACGCTGGAGAGGAAGGCGGTCTGTGTGGGATGAGTCTGAGAAGAGAAAAGGAAGTCAGAGACCCCTCAGTGAGAACACACAGCTAACCCTGGCCCATGCAGGAAGGTCAGACAGTTCTCAACAGGAGACTGCCCACAATCTCCTTCTCAAGTACAAAGCCATTTTGCAGCCATAAGGGGTATGCCTGAAGTTTGTAATAAGTAATGAACTTCCTTTCCAGCAGTGTAAATGAGTGTTGTTTAACATGAGTGTGTGTGAAGAGACTCATAATTTCTAACTGACCATCGGGACTTAATTAACTCCTCACAAGTTCTCTCTGCACAACAAAAGCCAACCTTTCTGGAATAGATGGTACAGCTACCCCAAAATACTTCAACATGTAGAAGTCAAGGACTTAACAAACTAGTTAGGTGAATGGTTTTTCTTCCTGACAGAGGTATTAAAAGGTCTGGGGCTCTAAAGGCAAAAGTGGCAAAAAAGCTGTCCTGTGGTTAAAGCATACTATCCAAGGAGACAAGAGGCAGGCGCGACTGGGATTTCAACGGGTAGCTAAACAACACAAAGGACCCAGTCTTGTTTGGGAAAAGGACCAAGATATTGAAATTTAAGGGTAATGAGTTAAAGTACCATCTAAATATGCATTCAGTTTATCTAATTTGTTTTTAATTACTTAATGTTTTATTAAGCACATTCTTTGTATACAAATGAACAACTATATAATGATGTATGTTCATCTTAGAGGGGGTGTGATTTTAGATAACAAGAATGGAAAACCCGGTATGACTCAAAAAGACCACCAGCCTTCACTGACAGAAAAGCACAGAGAATAGCCGAGTACATCTGACCAGTTTCCAAACCTCCCACGTAATAAAATGAGGATCCTGAGAGCTTGTCAAAAAAAGCACAGGCTCCTGCTCCACCTCTGGAAATACCCATCCTGACAGAGAATTTTTCTTTTTCCAAAAAGCTCATTAAAAGCTTCTTAAGTTGCCTCATCAGCGATGCACCACTGCACAGAAGCCTGTGAGCGATGACTGTGGAAGAGGTCTGCAGGACGGGAGCGTGTAAGCTGAATGCTGACAGGAAAGTCAAACACAGGTCCTCATAGGGGAGGTAAGAATTCTGGTGACCACAAGGGAAAGACAGTTTCTACTTGATAGTACCATCATCCTATAGACTTCTAAGGACAAATAACCTGTGTACCAACACATTTTATCCTACGGTTAGAGCCAGGAATTCTAACTGGAACAAATGAGGCCTACACAAGCCGATCCAGGCCTGTGAGCTAAAGCTGGGTTAGCTAGAAAGACAGTATAGAGACATATAGCAGGGACTCCATAAATAATTGTTAAAACTAAATAAAAAACGGCCTTGAGCTTCTACATCACTCTAACTACTATGCCTTCTCTTTTTCCTCCTCTTCACAATTGAGTTTCCTGAAAAAATAGTTATGTCCACTGTGTCCACCATGCTGGAGACAGAGGAAGGCATTTTTATGGAGAGAAAACTACACCAAAGGAGCAGAAATGAGCAAGGGGAGTGAATGCTGAGGGAAGCCTGTAGAGCACCGCCAGAGAAGTCAGGCTTAGCCCAGGTGAAGGAGTGCCTCAGATACTGGGTTGGGGACTATATAATAGTTCATGATCAATACGTGACCATACAAAGCATCTGACTGGAGAAGCGGCTTTGAAGCTGGCAAGGTGCAGAGGGAGGAACCGATCTTTTGCATTTTCCTCTTGCCACTCACTGTAAGAGCTAGGCACACCTACGGTCTGGCTTTGTTTATTTTTAATCCCAAGTTAAGAAAGAATGGAACAGAAATATCATGGGGTAAAAAGATGAAATGCTATCAATTTAGGCTCTAACTTTGTTCTTACCTGGGCCCTCACTGATATTAGAAACCCTTTTATTCATTTGTGGTTCTTTTTGAAATCTAAACAGTAATTATTCCCAACTCTCCCCCATCTCCTCCAGTTCCTAAGCCTCATCTCCCTCCCACTGGGCAGTGGGTCTAGACTCCAACCTTGTTGAAATCAAGACCACCTACAGTGAGTCCCTCAACCCCTCCAACAGAACCTCAAAAATATCTCTGTATCTTCCTCTCTGCCTTCAATTCTGCTTCAGAGGAATGAGTGCTTTCTCTCCAATATGAAGATATATATCCTATCATAATTTTTTTTTTTTTTGTATTTTTCTGAAGCTGGAAACGGGGAGAGACAGACAGACTCCCGCATGCGCCCAACCGGGATCCACCCGGCACGCCCACCAGGGGGCGACGCTCTGCCCACCAGGGGGCGATGCTTTGCCCATGGGGGGGGTCGCTATGTTGCGACCAGAGCCACTCTAGAGCCTGAGGCAGAGGCCACAGAGCCATCCCCAGCGCCCGGGCAATCTTTGCTCCAATGGAGCCTTGGCTGCAGGAGGGGAAGAGAGAGACAGAGAGGAAGGAGGGGGGGTGGAGAAGCAAATGGGCGCTTCTCCTATGTGCCCTGGCCGGGAATCGAACCTGGGACTTCTGCACGCCAGGCCGACGCTCTACCACTGAGCCAACCAGCCAGGGCCTCCTATCATTATTTTTAATTTTATACTTTCCTATCTCCACATCACCTGTCTCTCCTGCCCTCTAAAATCTCCTCCACTGGCTCAATGGTGTTAAAAACACATTCAGACAACTATGCACAAGAATGGAGAGCCCTGGCCAATTGGCTCAGTGATAGAGTGTCGGTTCCATGTGTGGAAGTCCTGGGTTCCATTCCCAACAAGGGCACACAGGAGACATGCCCATCTGCTTCTCCATCCATGCCCCTTTCCTCTCTATCTCTCTCTTCCCCTCCTGCAGCCAAGGCTCCATAGGAGCAAAGTTGGCCTGGGCGCTGAGGATGGCTCCATGGCCTCGGCCTCAGGTGCTAGAATGGCTCTGGTTATAACCAAGCAACACTCCAGATGGGCAGAGCATCGCACCCTAGTGGGCTTGCTGTGTGGATCCCGGTTGGGTACATGTGGGAGTCTGTCTCTCTACCTCCCCGTTTCTCACTTCAGAAAAATATAAATAAATAAATAAATCTTAAAAATGGTGAGCAGGCCCTGGCCGGTTGGCTCGGCGGTGGAGCGTCGGCCTGGCGTGTGGGGGACCCGGGTTTGATTCCTGGCCAGGGCGCATAGGAGAGGCGCCCATTTGCTTCTCCACCTCCCACCCCCTCCTTCCTCTCTGTCTCTCTCTTCCCCTCCCGCAGCCGGGACTCCGTTGGAGCGGGGATGGCCCGGGCGCTGGGGATGGCTCCTTGGCCTCTGCCCCAGGTGCTGGAGTGGCTCTGGTCGCGGCGGGGTGACGCCCCGGAGGGGCAGAGCGTCGCCCCCTGGTGGGCAGAGCGTTGCCCCTGGTGGGCGTGCCGGGTGGATCCCGGTCGGGCGCATGCGGGAGTCTGTCTGACTGTCTCTCCCCGTTTCCAGCTTCAGAAATTAAAAAAAAAAAAAAAAAAAAAGAGTCCTCTTGAGCTCATCTAAAAAAAAAAAATGGTGAGCAGCCTGACCAGGTAGTGTAGCAGTGGACAAAGCGTCAGACTGGGATGCTGAGGACCCAGGTTCAAAACTCCAAGGTCACCAGCTTGAGCACAAAGTCATCAGGCTTGCACATGGGATCATAGATATGATCCCATTGTCGCTGGCTTGAGCCCAAAGGTCACTGGCCCAGCTGTAGCCCCCCGGTCAAGGCATATATGAGAAAGCAATCAATGAACAACTAAGGTGCCACAATGAAGAATTAGTGCTTCTCATTTCCCTCCCTCCCTGTCTGTCTTAACTTGTCTGTCTGTCTCAATTAAAAAAAAAGAATGTTGAGCAAAAGAAGCCAGACACAAAAGAATACATGCTACATAATTCTATTTATATAAAGTTCAAAACCGGGCAAAACAAAACATCACATTTAGGAATACACGTTTAGGTGGTACTATAAAGCAAGCAAAGAATTTCCAGAAAAGTCAGGAGAGGGAGGAAGTATGACCAGGCAGGAGAATGGGGGAGGGAGCATACTTCTGGCAATGTTCTAGTTCTTGAACAATGTTCTAGTTCTTGTAGTTTGTGTACAAAATGTTTGTTAAATGATTCATAATTTAGTTTATGTACTTCCTTATGTATATTTCAAATATAAAGTTTAAAAAAAATAAAATCAAAACAAAACACATGCTGAACCTTTCATAATAAACCATAAATCAAGCAAATCTTCTCTCAACCTGGATGCTACTTAAGCCCACCATCCCATAGCTTCCCTTTCCTCTAGAACTGAGCTCTTCAAAAAAATTAGTGTGAATATCACTATCACCACAACCTCAATCTTAATTACTTCTTAAACCCTTATAATGATGAGGTCCTCATCATTTTGGAGCTCTCTGCAGCATGCAACATTGTTAACATCCCGAAGTTTCTTCTTAAAACTTTCCTTCTCCTTTAGGTCTGTGCCTTGACACTACCCTGACCTTTCTCTGACATCTTTGCTTCATTACTGCCTACTTCCTACATCCTGCCAGGCAGCCTGCTCCAAGGCTGCCAGTGAATCACTTCTTGCTCTCCTCTCCTCCAGTTCCAAGTCTCCCAAGGCCAGCTCCATGCAGAGCTTCCCAGATCTCTTTTGTGCCTTGGCCTTGCTCCTAAGTTCCAACCACACTTCCTCCTGCCTGATAACCAATTCCACCCATTTAATGTATCACCAGCACCTTCAGCTCAACATGTTCAGAACTGAACACCATTTATCCCACTTCTAAAGTAAGATCTCCTCCTGGAGCCCGTTTCTGCTTATAAGATGATCACTGCCACTCCCAGGAGTCAGGCCCCAAATCTCTTAAGTCATCATTGACTTTTACTCATCATCCTCCTACTCATCCCCCACATCCTCTGAAATCCTCCCTTCACCTCCTCCTACCCAAACACAATGCCATCATCCGGGCTGTCATTATTGGGTTTTATCACCACACTAATCCCTTAAATGATCTATCTCCCTGCGTCACTTATCTTAAAACTGCTTTTACTTTTTTTCTGAACTATGGCTTTGATCATGTCATTGTTCAACTCAAAATGTCAAATCATTATATTTTACACATGAAACTAATATATATAATATTGCACATCAACTGTGCTAATAAAAAAAGAAATCATCACAAATACAGAAAAACAAAAAACTTTGAGTTCTCCACTTACTAAAAAAGGAGCGCTATTCTGCCTGTCTACCCAATATATCACATTAAAGCTTACCTGCTACCATTTTCTGATGTGAACCACAAACTCCAGCAAACTGGACATGCAATGCTCCAGGAACACAGTCTGCCTGCTCTATGCTTTCCCTCCATAGGGAACTCTCCCTGGGCCCACCCTGTCAACATTCTAGTAAATCACGCCAAGTGTGACCCTTCCCTCCTCTGGATTCCACAGGGCTCTCTGTGCTCCTCTTGAGGCACTTAGCACATTCTGCTTCATGTGAAGAGTTATAACTTCTCAGTGTGTCTAACCTTCTTCATGAAACTAAAACTAGATTTGTCTTACTCAAATCTGTATACTCTGGCAGATAAGGGGCAAGTTTTCTACCCAATGGGGATACACAATGGAAGGCCAATATTCATGTATTTAAACCAAATAAAGGACAGAGGCACATGGGTCCACTGCACAGGTCAGTATTTTCCAAATTCTAATATATAAATGTGAGTAATCATCCCAAACCCAGAAAAGAGCTGACTTGTTTGTCTGTAATCCTGGCACACATGAAAAGAAGCTTGGCCTGTGACAGTGAGGGTTTGAGAAGGAATAGAAAGAAATACCAGAAAATAATCTTTAAGGGATAGAGTTATATTTTAACTGAATATTACCAAAAGACTACATAAGCTATGCAGACACTTGGCAATCACCTATGTTGATGGTGCTCCTGGTTTACATAAAGATATATGCTGCTTTAAGAAAAACCAAATGCAAACATCTGAATTAAGTTCTTGGGCTCATTTAAAATACTTTGATTTATATACTTTTAGGAACATATATACTTGTATGAATGAGGCATAGTCCATGCCACCCCTATTCAAGACCAGCATCCCATCACCATTCACCTTCACAAGGAAACTGATACTATAGAAAAACAAGTTCACTTTTATTTAAAAAAAATTTTTTTTTTTAATAAAAAAAATTTAAAGTCCTAAGTATTTCCCAAAAATCAGTATGGAGTACAAGCAGTCAAGTATGCTAGGGAAGCCAAGTCTGCAGCCAAGGAAGGGAAACACAATCTAATCTGAATACTGTTCCCTTTGCAGAAAGAAAAACACTAGCAGTGTGTTTAAACATCATGAGAGAAGAGGCTGGCCCTCAGAGGACTCGGAATTGCTTACATGAATCCAGCCCAGTGTGATGAGGCCCTGCTGATCCTGCATGAGGAAAAGCTCTTCTTCATTCTCTGTGTTGCAATAATCAGACCCAGCACTTTGCTTAGGGATGAGAACGTGGGTGATGGTAAATTCATTCCTCATCTATCAAAGGAGAAAACAGTTCATCACAATTCCCTGGCACCTATGCAACCCCCTCTGTCACAGCAGTAGAAACTTATACATTTATGTACGTGAAGGCCTACCCCTCCTAGTCTACATCTTGCTCTCTAAGTCCCTTACCTTATGGTTCCTAACCTTGGCTGCTCATGTGCATTCCCCTGGAGGCACTCTGCAAAGTCACAGATGTACTCAGCCCCGTGGGAATTTCTATTGCACGGAAACTGGTCTATTCATGGTTCTAGAGAAGCTCCACACACAGTACTGTTTCTCTTTCTTTTTCTATGTCCAAAGTAGTTCCCTTTCACTGTTTCCCTAGTCCTTCTCATCCTTTAAGGTTCAGTCTAAGCCTATTCCACTTCATTCATTTAGTCATTCAGCAGTTAGTTAAGTGCCTCCATTCAGTGATCTTTTCCTTCTTAAAGTCCTCTGTGCTCATACTGTACTCCTATTCAGCAAGCTATTTATTTTTTGGCATGTATCTTCCACCTTTCCAAAGTTCTTGGGTACCTTCTGTGGATACATACTTTGTGCCTTATATATTTCAGATCTCCAGATCCTACCATAAAGCAGGTACTTGAAAAATAATACATAGGTGATGACTAAATCTTCCTACCAAGTGTAGAAGTAGAAATATTTCTTACTATTGGCATTAAAATTTTCAGTTCAGCCTGACCTGTGGTGGCGCAGTGGATAAAGCGTCGACCTGGAAATGCTGAGGTCGCCAGTTCTAAACCCTGGGCTTGCCTGGTCAAGGCACATATGGGAGTTGATGCTTCCAGCTCCTCCCCACCTTCTCTCTCTGTCTCTCTCTCCTCTCTCTTTCCCTCTCTGTCTCTCTCTCTCCCTTTCTCTCTCCTCTCTAAAATGAATAAATAAAATTTAAAAAAAAATCAGTTCAATTCAAAGGACTGTGAAAATCAATCAAATACAGAGTCACCAACTTCAAAATTACAATGCATTATGCTGTCCCTGGTCCTTTCTGCAGAGGGACTGGTGCAAAGAATAACTGACCCTATTCATCTTCTCTGAGAGTCACAGGAGGCCAAGGGAAAGAAACAGCTTCAGCCCAGGAAAGCATTTGTTTTTACCAGTTTTCCACAGAGAATTCCACATGTCTCTACTCCCCGTGCAGTGTTGGCACTGGCTAGTTGGAGAAACTGTGGGCAGAGCCTCCCAGGCACCACCACGTGACGCAGTCCATCGATTGTAGGCACTGTAATGGAGAAAGCGGAAAAGTCTGAGACTGTGGGCAGGGCCTCCCCAATTGGATGCAGAGTTGGAAGCCCAGGAGAGCAACGCCAAATCACTGCCATGACCTTCAACTTCAGGCAATGAGGGGAATCTCATCCTAAATGACAGAAGAAAGAAGGTTGCAAAGTCTCTTCCCCAACCTCTGGCCACAGCTGTTGGAAGTACATTATTTCAAGAAAAGAAAAGAGGCTTCAATCATTCAAGTTGAGACAAGGGCAAACTACTACTTAAAAGAAGTTTCTGAGCTATTCAGGAATTCTCTGTCACCACCTAATATAAAGGATTAAAAAAAGTAACCTCCTCATTCAATTAAATTTTTATTTTAAATCTTTCTTTACCTAAGAATATCAAAGAGTATGCCTTTCAAAGAAATAAACCAAGATATATTTTAGAAATAACAGAAAGTAATTTTGATAACTACTTAGTTCTGAATTTATTAATTTAGAAGAAAGCTAGAATGATAGAACAAAACAAAAAACATTCTGTCCTCAAAAAAGGCATGCACAAACAAAGCAGTTTATAAGCCTGGTTCAGAATGCCAAGAATGGACAGAAACCTGTGAGAGAGCCAGCAAACTGAAATCAGGTGCTAAAAAAATGATATATAGGAAACAACTGGATCTTCCTACCAAGTATAGCAGTAGGTATTTCTTACTACCTCTTTGTATCTTTCAGTCACATTTTCATTAAAAAAAAAAAAAGTGAAAAAGGATGTTCTGCTTCTCCACATTTGACAGCAAGATCTGAACTACTGGAGCGGTAACAATGTCAGACTGGGAGCCAAGTAGTCACAGGGCAGTCTGCTGACAGTATCCAAGGATTCTGAATTAAAGTTTCCGTACAATTCAATAATCACCTACCAAGTAGACACTGCTCAGCCCACAGGGAAGACAAAAAGCATTAACACTCAAGCTCTAACTCTACAAGAAGTTAAAATCCAGTTATGAACAAATGACTATACGATCAGGTAGTGATCTCAGCTGCATTACAGATAATAAGAGCTCTGGGAGTTTGAAGAATGGATTCAATCTGACTGAAGGGAAGGAGAGCTAGAAAAACTTTAAGAAAATTAGGGAAGTCAGAGATAAAGAAGATTTTAAAATCCAGGCAAATGTTAACAAACCTCTTTGGATAAGATAGTCCAGGGACTATGCTGGCAATGTGAGAGTCCAATTTGACCAAAGTATAGACTATGTATGAAAGAATAGTAGTGAGAGGCAAGTTGCCAAGTATGTGGGAAAAACCCTAAAGGCCAAGCTTCAGAGTCTAGCACCCCTTCCCCATTCTTACATTGTCCTTTTAAGTGGATCTTTGGCAAAGCAGATGTCCTTAAACAACTACTTGAAAGCATATTCCTACCTAAAACGATCTAATCTAATAATTAAGGTATACTCATCATTTCACAGCTATTGTTACTTTCTCAGATAGTCAATCCCGGACGAGAGGAGGAAAGACTGGCAATAGTTGATATGGATGGACTGAATATCATTGACTATATACAATATTTACCATAACTAAGCTCCTTAAGGATTAGGAACGTTCTCAGGGCAAGCACAATTCAGTAATGATACCCCCCCCCCCAATCAACAGTTTTTATTGTAATTTATTGTAATTTACATTAATTTACATTACAATAAATTTCAAGTGTCCTTTACAAAATGCCAGTAGTGGTCTCTACTGAACATTTCAAATCTCTGTATAACCCTCTAAAAGCTGAGGGTGGGACTTTCCAGAACATTATTAGTTCTTCAGAAAATTGATCTGGGCTCACATAAATTATATGGCTTATACAAAGGCCATGTTCATAATACAGCCAGTCTGACAGGATGCAATATGGCAATACTGATCAAATGGGTATCTGTGTCCACAGCCTAATGGGTGGAGTCCTGGAGGTAACCATAGGCTGAATCTTCCAGAATGACAAACTGTTTGGGTGTAGCTAAGCAGAAAGAAACATAAGCAAAAGAACTCACTGCTCTCTGAGTTGTTCAATGCTCCAGGTTTCAAGGACCTGTCTACCACAGGTGGCTTGGCAGGCCTTACAGTTGTATTACAGTCTGAAGGCTGTGTGGATGCAATGGGTGCCGTGGGGGACACGTCTAGGGATGGCTTCTCCAAGTCAGGGAGTAGTGGGCCACCTAGGCCAGGGTCCACCTTCCCAAACTCCTGTACAATTTTCAGCCGCTCTTTTTCTAGCTCCTGGTTCCGGATCATCTCCTCAAAGGCATGGAACTGTTCCTGCTCCAACTGCTGCTGCTTCTGTTGTGCTATCCTCTGTCTTTCCTTTTCCATCTCCTGCTGGATGGCCACATTCCGGGCAAATTCTTCTGCTTCCTTCTTCTACAAAGAAAGACTAGGAGTCAGGCTAACACTATACTCAGGGACTTCACACTTTAGGAGAACAAGGCTAGTCAGCAGGGGGATTTCCCAAAATGTCCTTCTGCTCTGGCCTGACTTCCCAACACAGGATTTATGCTTCCCTTGGTACCTCTGCACACATGGAAGGTTCATCACTCCTGTCTGTCTAGCCACCACATACCTATTCTTCAAGGACAGTTAAAGCCCCAGTCCTCTCAGTACCCTTCCCATTGACTCTAACTGGTATATTTTATTTTTTATCAAAATCTCGATGCAACTCATTGGTATTATATACAGCTTTATTCTCTGTTACATGTATTCATACCATATCACAGGTAAGGCTATAAAATAGAACCAAACCCTGCTATGTTAGGGTTCTCTATTGAATTCTTTTCTTTGTTGTTTTTGTGTGTGACAGAGAGAGAGGGACAGACAGGAAGGGAGAGAGATGTGAAGCATCAATTCTTCGTTGAGGCTCTTTAGTTGTTCATTGATTGCTTTCTCATATGTGCTTTGACTGGGGGGGGGGGTGCTTACAGCAGAGCAAGTGACCCCTTGCTCAAGCCAGCGACCTTGGGCTTCAAGTCAGCGACCTCTGGGCTCAAGCCAGCGACCATGGGGTCATGTCTATGATCCCACACTCAAACCAGCGACCCTGTGCTCAAGCAGGATGAGCCCATGCTCAAGCTGGTGACCTCGGGGCTTCAAACCGGGGTCCTCTGCATCCCAGTTTGATGCTCTATCCATTGCGCCATTGCCTGGTCAGGCTCTATTGAATTTTTAACCCAAAATGAAGTCTCTGAAATTTTCTGGTCCTCAGTTCAATCAGAGTGACATTTTTAATGAACAAGAAATATTAAGTATAATCTCTCTCATTAAGGTTTTCACTCACTCAGTGCCTTAGAAACATACAGCCTCATAGCTGTTCACCTCTCTGCTGATTTTAGCCAAGAGTCCAGAACAGAGCTCAGCAAAGCACCGCAAAATAATGTGGACGTGCCTGCAGTGTGCACTGACATCTGACACAGACCTCTGATGGTGCCCTGAGAGTTTTTCCACGTGCTCGCACGGACTGTTCCTATCGAGAATTATTTGAAAATGGCTTGAAAAAGAAATTGATTATTTCAAACAGGTATAGCCTGCTTCAGGTATAACAAAATGTGAATCAAATTTGCCATATTCTCTGGTCTAAAAACCTATGTTTTAGTGAGAATTTTCATTGTTTTTAGGTTCTCATTCTAGATATAGCAGATAGGCAATAGATTTTCTGTCTCTCTTAGACATGCAGGATCAATCTGTGATAAAACACTCAGCCTAAGCACTTGCATTCTATATTTTTGTGTTCTGACCTTTGCTAAAAAAAGTGAAGTACCACATCAAAAACACAGGATTGCTGAAATATTATAATCCCAGGGCACAGCCTAAGAAAATAAATTAATTTCCTTTTTTATTATTGTTATATACTCACTTTTTCTTCATTATATTCATTATATTCCTTGGTATATCGTTTTAACAGCTCTGCCTTCAGCTCTTCTGCTTTGGGAAATGCAATCTCCTTTAATTTCTGAGATATACACACACAAAAAATGCTGAGAATTAGAATAGTTCTTGGCTAATTAAATCGATGTCAAATTGGCAATGGCAACAATGTTTCCAAAATCAACTTTGAATACCCGTACTGTCCCATACCTGCTACTTCACACTCATCTGGTGGAATGGCCTTTCCTCCTAGTGCAGGGTTTAATGCTCAGAGACTGACACTACTGCTCTTCCCTTCAAGTTAGTGTGCTGCTGGTAGATGAGCAACAATGAAAGTGAAGACTCACCTTCACTGTGTCTTTCTTTTCAGGAATGACAGCTGATTTGTAATCTCGATGTTTGGGAAGTTTCTCAATAAAAAGCCTAAGGAAACAGATCAGAGTAATGATACAAAGAAAATGTCCACATGTCCAAAAGACTCTGAAGCAATACAACTCCCTTAGCCTGAACCACCATATGACAGGGTTCCAGAATTGCAGGAGGGGTAACAGGCACACGCAGACAGGACATATTCTCCCCCACCCACCTTGCCCTGTAAAGAACAATAGAGTGTTTCTCTCTTCTTCCAAATCAGGCCTGCAGCAGCAAGTACCAGACTCATACAACAAAAAATATGAAAACAGAAACAAAAACCACTTATCCTGTACCCCAAAATATACCTCCCTTTAAAGACATTCTTTTCTTGTTGTGTCAGTGACAGGCTTCCAAAGGAAAGGGTCTCTGTCACAAATAATTCTTCAGAGAACAGTTTGGCAGCCAAGGCCAGGAAGTCAAAAGAAAACTCATGTTCTACTTCTACTTCTAGCCCTGTGTGACCTTTAACTTTGGCTTTTTCCCTTTGGGATTCATGTTCCTTCAAAGAATACTCCTTGCATCATAATAAGCACTGAGAAGCTTAGATAGTACATGTGTGTCTCATATGTTCACGTTATATGTATAACATGCATTATGATCTCTGATGAAAAGTGTGTAGAGAAACATAAGTGCTAGATTTTCTCTTTCTGTTCTTGTCCTTGGCTGTAACACTCAGTGGCAAAAATAAAGGGACTCAGTTTATAGACCTCTAATATTTAGGATGTCTACTTGGGGCCAGTGAGAAAGGTGGAGGTCCAGTATCATGTCAGAGCCCAAAGTGGTGAATTCAGAATTTCAAAGCCACTCTACAATCTACTCTTTTAACCACTATATCACACTGCCCTTACCTGGCTCCTGGAATAATGCCCACAACTATTAGGAGGAGTCCTGAACAAAGGGATCTTTTAACAGAACTAAGCTGTAATAAACATAAGCCAAGACCCAAAACAAATAAATTAAGGGTAGCTTGCTCACAGCCCTAAAATACTTTGCTATAGTTGGGATTAACTGAGTCTTTTCTATTTTCTGCCCATGGTCAGGAGAAAAACAGAGGCAGAAGCCTCAGTAAGGGGACAAGAAGATACCCTCCGTCAAAACAAACCTTCTATAGACAGTCTTCCTCCTTCTGTTCTATATTTGGCATGTGAAAATCTTTCAATCCAAGACTCTTCAGGGTGGGATAAATTCTAAAGTCAAAATGATTCTAAAAATCTTCCCTTTGGGTTCATGAAAAATATATAAAATAGTTTCCTTGAAGTCTAAAACAAGTACAGGTTTGTTTGTCCAATCATGAAGTCTTAAGAGGATATTAAGATAAATAAGACACAGTTCTTGTGTTCAAGAGGCTTACAATTCGGTAACTCTCTCACTTTTGCCCTAATGACCAAGGTTCATGCTCACCACCTTCAGCAGGCTGAATGTGCTTTGTATTGAAGCCTGAACCAGCCAAGAAAATACCATGTCATACAAATGCCTCACTTTATTTATCTTTTTTAAGTAAATTAAAAAATTTTTTTTATTTATTCATTTTGGAGAGAGGAGAGAGAAAGAAGTGAGAAGGGGAGGAGTGGAGAAGCAAATGGATGCTTCTCCTGTGTGCCCTAACCAGGAATCAAACCCAGGACATCCACACACCAGGTTGATGCTCTACCACTGAGCCAACCGGTCAGGGCCTTTAAATGCCTCACTTTATATTTGCTTATGCTCTCAACCTGAAGCAAGAGACTCTAAAGTCCCTGAGGCCAGTGATTTCTTTCATGCTTCTTTGTATGTTCCTCTAAAGCAGGGGTCCCCAAACTTTTTACACAGGGGGCCAGTTCACTGTCCCTCAGACCGTTGGAGGGTGGGACTATAAAAAAAACTATGAACAAATCCCTATGCACACTGCACATATCTTATTTTAAAGTAAAAAAACAAAACAGGAACAAATACAATATTTAAAATAAAGAACAAGTAAATTTAAATCAACAAACTGACCAGTATTTCAATGGGAACTATGCTCCTCTCACTGACCACCAATGAAAGAGGTGCCCCTTCCAGAAGTACGGTGGGGGCCAGATAAATGGCCTCAGGGGGCCGCATGCGGCCCGCGGGCCGTAGTT
The DNA here is from genome assembly GCF_036850995.1 of Saccopteryx leptura. Lineage (NCBI taxonomy): Eukaryota > Metazoa > Chordata > Mammalia > Chiroptera > Emballonuridae > Saccopteryx > Saccopteryx leptura. The sequence continues at coordinate 243,003,810 of NC_089505.1, forward strand.
TGGGGACCCCTGCTCTAAAGCCAATACGGTGCCTTGTATAAAGAGGCACTCTATAAATATCTGATGAATAGAATCTAGTTTATAAGTAAGGATAAAACTTTCAGATCTATACATGAATACCTTTTCCTTGTTTCAGCTGTTATCCATTTTCTGAATGGGGACATATGGGCAGAGGGGTTTCTTCAAAGTAGAGACTACTAAGCCATATAACCCTTTCCATACTGGAAAAAAGGAGCAAGGAGGTTAGAAGGACGGGCTCTGGGGCCACCTTGCCTAGACTCAAATCCCGGCTTGACCATTTACCTCTGGTAAATTACTTAATCTCACCATCCTTCAGTTCCCAGATATAAATGCAGACAAAATAGTATCACCTGATAGGGTTGTTGTGATGCCTAAAGAGATAAAAAATAAAGTGCTGAATATAGTGTCTAACATATAGCTAACATCAATGTGCTTATATGATTGTTTTTACTAAAAAATAAATTAATGTGAGCAAGAAGAAAAGACGAAGATGTTAACAACAGGGCTAGCGATGTTCCAGGCACAGAATAGCTGTTCTCAGGGGTTAGATCTGGTTGCAGCCTGGAGAGAGGATATGTACCAAAATAAGAAAGATGCGCTGGCAAAAACACAAGCAAAACCACTTAATAGAACAAAAGGGAAAAAAGAGACAAGGAGAAAAGTAAATATAAAAGGTGAAGAAGTATATAAAACAATATTCAATTTTACTTACCATGAAAGAAATTGAAATTCAGATGAGATCATTTTCATCTATCAGACTGGCAAAAGCTTAAAGGTTGATTATAACCAGGGTAGATAAGGATGTAGGGAAATGAGTGTCCTTATATATTGTTTGCAGTTCTATAACTTGATAATATTTTTTCTTAAGGAAGGGAGGGGTGGGAGACAACTATTAAAAATTTAAAATATATATGTCCTTTAAACTCACAATTCCACTTCTAGAAACAACAAGAATGGCAAGAGAGTGACCCATGAAGAGATCTAGGATAAGATTGTTCCAGGCAGAAAAAATAGCCCCGAGGCAGCATGAGCTAAATCAGTGTGTCCTGATATGGAAAGGTCGATAAGATGTTAAGAAAGTAAGTTGTAGAACAAAATATATTGTATGATTTCATTCATGCTTTAAGAAAAAATGATAATCATATGAGCCCATGTGTTTAAACAGGCATAAACATTTTCTAATACACAAGAAACCTAACAGTGGACACCTCTGGTAGATGAGACTTTTCACTTTCATATTTCCCTTGTTGTATGTTTTGAAAAATAAAAATGTTTTAGGACCTGGTGGGTAGCTCAGTTGTTTACAGTGTCGTCCTGATACACCAAGGTTGAGGGTTCGATTCCTGGTCAGTGCACATATAAGAATCAACCAATGAATGCATAAATATGTAGAACAACAAATCAGTGCTTCTTTCTCAAAATCAATCAACCAATTAAAAAATTAAAATAGTTTTAATCATGAAGAAATATTAATATGTATAAAAATAACTAATTCAAAAAGTCAAACAGAAATTGTTTAACATGGATATATTATTGTTTCATTTCTTCCAATCTTAAAAAATTAATCAGCAAAGTGAGCATAATCACAGATGAAGATCTCTTCAGTCTATAAGTTTCAGTCCCAGATGTAACTGTTTTCAGTACAGGTGACAAACCATTTACAGAAAGTGGGTTTGTTTTTGTAGGCTCACAGAGCAGACAGGAATTGCTTCAGTCCTCTGTAACTCCCTTCCTTCTATGTAGCCTAGTCAATGACCATAAAAAGCTGTGAAAGAATCCCCTGCCTGGATTATTGCCTGTGCTCATCATGAAAATATGTACTGCTTTAACATGCTGAAGATCCTTCTTCTATACAGGGGTCTGCAAAAGGCAAAGCATTCCTGCAGCAGGGAAAACCTCTGAGGGGGGAGAGGGGAATGTGCTTGAGATCATTCAGATGCCTGAACTGCTCCAGGGAAAAGAACAAATACGCCTTTTAAACTCTGGAATTAAAGGGTCCACAAAAGGTCTGAACAATGACTCTCAGTAGTGGGAGGCAGAGGAGTGGCGACGCTGATCCCTGCCCTCCACCCTCTTCAGTTGTAATAACTGCCAAAGTGAGCCATAATTACTGACAGAAATAAACCAAGTAAAGTGCAGTAGAAAAACAGAATGAGAATACTGAGTTAGAACCTTTCCCCTATTCTTAGGGCTTGTTGGTTCAAGAATCAGAATAAGGATCCTAAAGATATCTGCAAGAAAAATAAAGTAGCTATATTTATTGATCCAGGTCAAGACAATCCAACAAAATTCCAAATTAAACCCCAAATCTAACAAATTAAGTAAAGGAACTGCTACATCCCACCTCTCTCTTATTCAACTCTCCTCCAGGCCTAGTTCATCATATTAAGTGGTCCTATAAGGGGAACCACATACGGGGACAAACTCCCCTCATATCAGTCTCACTGTTAACAGTAATACTCATGTCCCTCAAAGTAACACCAAAGTCACAGAAAAATATCAATTTCTTAAGAATCTGTGTACTCTTGATCCTAGTACTTCCTGCCTATTTAGGAGTTTATTACTACAGTTAAATGCACTCTTTTCTTTAACAGCAGCCTTTCCTTCTCCAGAGGATACTTTCCATCAGCAAAAAAAAAAAAAAAAAGCTCTAGAATCTACCATCTTAAAATACACACCACATTATCACATTGTCCCCCTTCAATTACTTCCTCATTTTTCTGCTTCCTATACAAACTTCTACAAAGAGTTGTCTATGCCAGGTCTTTGCAAACTATGCTAGTGGGTCAAATCCAGCTCACCACCTGTTTTTGTAAATAAAGTTTCGTTGGAACTCAGCCATACCCTCTCGTTCATGTATTGTCAATGGCTGCTTTCACACTACATAGCAGAAGTTGTGACAGAGATCAAACGGCCTGCAAAGCCAAAGATATCTACTATGTGGCCCTTTACATAAAAAGTCTGCTTACAGTATACTGTCTCTATTTTCTTACTGTTCATTCACCTTTCAACTGCTCTAATCAAGTGTCCCTTTAATCCTTCTAGTAAAATTGCTTACCAAAATCAACACTGACATCAGGTTACCAAACTCAAATCCTCACCCATCTGACCCATCTGATTCGGCTGCTCCTGTCTGCACACAGTGACCTCTTTGGCTCTCACAGCACCACTCTCTCCTGGACTTCTTCTGCCTCCAGACTTTCCTTCAGTCTCCTTAGCTGGTCCTCCTTCCACTAAGCAATCTCAGGGCTCAGTTCCTGGCTCCCTTTCTCATTCTACAGTTTCATTAGCAAGTATTCTTTATCCTTTTATGTGCTGTGGATCCTTTCAGCATCTGATGAAGCCTATAGATTCCTCCTTGGAATAACTTTTAAAAGATACAAAATACAAAACACAGTTTTGTATTTTATACAAGTAATACTGAATACAGTTTTCAAAATATAAAAAGTGATGCCTGTTTCTTTATTAATGCATTAAAAAACAGGATCTAGTCACAGGTTTAATAACTACTATAATTATGAGGTAGTAAAAAGTGTAAATGCTACCTTGAGATATTAGTAAAAATTGTAATGTGATATGAAAATATCATGATTTCTGCTGGTGACAAAATTACAAATACAGGCATACCTCATTTTATTGTGCCTCCTAGATATTACGTTTTCATCAACACTGAGACAAGACCCTCCACCAGCAGAAAAGATCACAATGCATGAAGGTTCAGATGATGGCTAGCATTTTTTTAGCAGCAAAGTATTTTTAACATGTGTTTTCTTTAGACATAAGGCTATTGCAGCTTAATAGACCACAGTATAGTGTAAATATAACTTTTATATGCACTGGGAAACCAAAAAATTCATGTGCCTCACTTTATTGCACAGTTTGTTTTATTGCAGTGGCCAGGAACTGAACCCACAGTATTTCCAAGGTAGCCTATATTATTAGTACTACTGTCATTTGAGGCCTACATTCAGAATGGAAGGAAATGCTAAGTTTCAGTTGAGGTTAATAAAAATAAGAAAAGTTTGTCTCAACTAAGTTCAAGGACTCCATGTTCTATCCATGAATCCCCACGGGGTTCCTGAGCCCAGATTAAGACCCTCTGTGCTAGAAGGTCTCAGTAATTCTCATGGCTTCAGAACCATTGCATGCTGAGGACTCCTGCATTTGTATTTCCAATCAGACTTCTCTGAGTTCAGACTGGTACATCCAACCGCCTTCTGGACATATCTGCTTGGATGTCTCACAAGCATCTAAAACTTAACATCTTACCAGGTCAAAAAAAAACCAGACCTGAGTTCTTGTATCTCCCCCTTTGAACCCCACTCTCCCCATCTCGGTAACTAGACCACTACATACTAAATTACTCAAGGAAGAAAGATGAAGTCAATCTTGATACCATCTTCTTTCCCAAAATATTTAAGTAAGTCCCATGGACTCTACCTACAGAATACCAAATCCATCCACTTCTTTCCCGGTCACCACGCTCCTTCAAGGCACCAGCCTCCCTCCTGAACAGCTTATTTCCTAACTAATCTCCCTGTCTTTTCTTAACACTCCCTCCACCATTCACCACACAGCAGCCGAAATTTATATTTTTAAAATATAAATACGATTAGGTCACAACTTCATTTAAAATTTTCCAATGGCTTTCTGTTGGTCTAAAGATGAAATGCAAATTCCTTACCTTGGTCTATAAGGTTCTGCAAGATTCAGTCCTGCCTGCCTCTCTGACCTCATTTTGAGTCATCCTTCTTCACTTACTGTACTCCAAACACAATGACCAACTCTATTGTATCCTTCAAGTTTCAGTTTAAATTTTATCTTCTCAGACAGACCTTACCCTGACTTTTTTATTTAATTAGATATTGGTTATTATCTATCACAGCATTCTCTCTGTTGCCTTCATAGCATTTTCATTTTGTGACATTTGCTTACATGTTTATTGTCTTCTCCCATAACTAAAAAGGTACACCAATAAAAATAGAGGTCATTTATCTACTATATATCCAGGTCTTAGCACAATCCCAAGTATATAGTAGGCATACACAATATATATTTTTTGAATGAATATGGTCCTTATCCTCAAAGCACTTTCTATATGGGACAACAAGACCTGGAGGGCCCATTAGAAAACACCTGGTAGAGTAACTTCATGATTCTACTGAACTCTCCCAAAGGAATTATGCCCTGGGTCTCATTCTGGGAGAACCACCTACAGGATTACTGGAAATATACAGGAATACAATTTCTACTACCAGCAGAGTATACAAAGAGAGGGCCAGTGGCCTAAGAAACTTCTCAGGAAAAGTTTTGCCCACTGTGCCTTAGGAATAAAAAATAACAAGCCAGCAAAGAGAGGCCAAAATGTAATTATAATTCTATGAAACTTTACCAACATTGAGTCCACAAGACAAGGCATTACAGCATAGATGAAATGCAAGACCTTTGAGAAAACAGGCACTACATCTAAATAAAAAAAATAAAAATAAAAAGGTCAACAGCTATCCCTTTTCTCCATTCTAAAATTACAATTGGAATCCTAGGCAGTCCACTCTTTTTTTCTTTTTTTTTGCAAAAGAGAGAGATACAGATAATTTGTAGATGTGTCACTTCAGTTGTTCACTGATGATTGCTTTCCATACATGCCTTGACTGGTGTGGCAGGCTCCAGCTGAGCCCGTGACCCCTTGCTCAAACCAGCAACATTGGGCTTTAAACAAATGACCTTTGGGCTCAAGTCAGTGACCGTGGGATCATGTCTATGATTCTCATGCTCAAGCTGGCAACCCCACGCTCCAGCTGTATGTACCCATGTTCAAGCCACAACCTTGGGGTTTTGAACCTGTGTTCTCGGTGTCCCAGGTTGATACTCTACCCACTGTGCCACCACCCAGTCAGGCCTAGGCAGGCCACTCTTAACTCCCACTTTTCTTTTAGCACACTGATTCTACAACAAAGCAGTTTTGTCCCTCAAAAATCATTAGGTAGGCCCTGGCCGGTTGGCTCAGCGGTAGAGCGTCGGCCTAGCGTGCGGAGGACCCGGGTTCGATTCCCGGCCAGGGCACACAGGAGAAGCGCCCATCTGCTTCTCCACCCCTCCGCCGCGCTTTCCTCTCTGTCTCTCTCTTTCCCTCCCGCAGCCAAGGCTCCATTGGAGCAAAGATGGCCCGGGCGCTGGGGATGGCTCTGTGGCCTCTGCCCCAGGTGCTAGAGTGGCTCTGGTTGCAACATGGCGACGCCCAGGATGGGCAGAGCATCGCCCCCTGGTGGGCAGAGCATCGCCCCTGGTGGGCGTGCCAGGTGGATCCCGGTCGGGCACATGCGGGAGTCTGTCTGACTGTCTCTCCCTGTTTCCAGCTTCAGAAAAATGAAAAAAAAAAAAAAATCATTAGGTAATGTCTTAATGTCTGGAGACATTCTGGTTGTCACAGCTGGAGGGGAGAAGGTACTACTGGCATCTAGAGGGTAGAGACTAGGATGCTGATAAACACCCTACAATGAACAGGACAGTTCCTGTAACAAACAATTATTCTACCCAAAATGTAAATGATTTTAATGTTGAGATACTCTGCTTTATAGTATGTGATCAAAAACATACTGTGACATAATTGATATGCATATATCATCTCTGGGAGAACATATGGGAAACTAATAGAGTGAATGTCTGTGGAGAGAAAAATCAAGAGTTTGAGGGGAAAGATGATTGGTAGGAGACTTAGTTTTAAAATATTTATACCCTTTTGTGCCTTCTGAATTCTGTACCATATATATGTAATACCTATTCAAAAACAATAATAAAAAATAATTTAAAAAACAGGCAATGTGGCCCAAGACTATGATCTCAAAAAACAGAACATTATCAAAACAAAAAGAACAGAATCTATGTTGGGTTTTATCACTCCAAAAGGTGGAACAAAGCATATCACTAAACCTCGAGCTTGTTTCCTCATCTGTATAATGGGAGGATGATGTGCACTACTAAATGCACACAGAGATGTGAAGATCAAATGAATAATACAAGTGAAATACTCTATGAACTACTAAGAGCTGTATAAATACACTGTAATTGTTATTTACTTATTTATTTTTTACAGAGACAGAGAGAGAGTCAGAGAGAGAGGGATAGACAGAGACAGATAGGAATGGAGAGAGATGAGAAGCATCAATCATCAGTTTTTCGTTGTGATATCTTAGTTGTTCATTGATTGCTTTCTCATATGTACCTTGACCATGGGCCTTCAGCAGACCGAGTAACCACTTGCTCAAGCCAGTGATCTTGGGTCCAAGCCGGTGAGCTTTGCTCAAACCAGATGAGCCTGCGCTCAAGCTGGTGACCCCAGGATCTCGAACCTGGGTCCTCCGCATTCCAGTCCGACGCTCTATCCACTGCTCCACTGCCTGGTCAGGCTGTAACTGTTATTATTATTATTCTTTTTTTTTTGTATTTTTCTGAAGTTGGAAACAGGGAGGCAGTCAGACAGACTCCTGCATGCGCCCGACCGGGATCCACCCGGCATGCCCACCAGGGGACGATGATCTGCCCATCTGGGGCGTTGCTCTGTCACAACCAGAGCCATTCTAGCGCCTGAGGCAGAGGCCATAGAGCCATCCTCAGCGCCCGGGCCAATTTTGCTCAAATGGAGCCCTGGCTGCAGGAAGGGAAGAGAGAGACAGAGAGGAAGGAGAGGGGAAGGGGTGGAGAAGCAGATGGGCGCTTCTCCTGTGTGCCCTGGCTGGGAATCGAACCTGGGACTCCTGCACGCCAGGCTGACGCTCTACTACTGAGCCAACCGGCCAGGGCCTGTTATTATTTTTTAAAGGTCCTGATATTACCAAAGAAGAAGACCAGGAAATACATATATATACATATTAGACCCTTTAACATAATTCCCTTCCTAAATTACACATCGTTTTATTATCACTGGGGCTTTAGAAGTTGTTCTCTGTTAACTGTACAGAAATTTTCTATTTATACTGCCTATCCTAAGAAGCTAAGCAACTAAAAGGAGACATACAAACTGCAGGTCATTAATACTTAATGATTTGCCTCATGAAACTTAAGAAAAAACTTTTTCCTGAATCACTCAATTTGCTACAAAATAAGTAGAGGTGAGGAATTCTGGCTGTGCAAAGCCTCAACATTAAACCTATGATTAATAAAGAGAGGAGAGGAAAAACATTCATCAATACCAATCATGTGGGTTAACCACCAACTCTCTTGCCTAACAGCTGGGCCATGTGGGCACAGACCAAAAAGATAGGTCTCTTACTCATAAAATCATCGAGTCATGAAAATAACACTCTGAGTACTCATGTCTTTGAATGTCAAAGACAGCCAACAGGTAGGAGCTGCTAGCAAAAATGATTAACGGTAATGAAGTTGTAAAGTTCTACAGCTTTAGCAACTCTGAACAAATAAATGAGCACAAAAGAAGAATAAGTGAGATACCAGTCACTGGAAAAGAAAAAAGTGGAGGTGTCTTACGTGATATACTTGTTATATAGAATGAAGGCATGTTCAATGTTGCCCTCCTCAGAGTAAATGGATGCCATTCGGATAATCTCAACTCCAGAGCGAAAGTACCGACGGGGTGGAATGTCTTCATTTATCTCCACTGTGCTACCTATCTGGGAGAGAGCCCTCACCCGGTCTTCGGGAGGGAGGCTCACATCTCCATGGTCAGTCATCAGGACCAAGAAGTTCTGACATAGGAAAGAGAAAAAGGATTGCATCAACATCATGGCCCACAACATCCCAGCACAACCTAGTACATTTCCCACAAACCTCTACCTTATAAAGACATAGAGAGAAAAACATAGGCAGTGGCTCATATCGAATACGGTCTCTTCCCCATAAGAAGGCTGAGACCCTCAAAGAAGTCCATATTACAATGATGTCAAGATTGGCAGACTCAAAAACCCACAGGGCCTGTGCCATAATTAGGTGGTACAAATATAGCTACAATGGGCCACAGGATGTTCAGTTCTACCCTTGATGCTAATTATTCTGTCTTTAGGTGGCCCTGCCCTCAGCACCATAAAAGGAGAGACAGCATCTTATATTTTCAGCATTTCTCCTTCCAGCTACCCACTTCCTTCTACTCAAGTACCTAGCAGGATATGCTCAATGAACTTTCATGATGATTGTAAATTGACTTCATGTTTGATTATTTTTTAGTCTGAGAGTAACTGACATTTTCCTGTGGTGTACCTTCTCATATTTGAGCACTAGGTTAGTCAGGTAAACTGGTCCTGGTCTGGAAATGAATGCTCATAATCCTAACTTTACTCACTAAACAACTATTCCAGTCAATCTACATCATGCATCATATCAGGGCATGGAATTCAGATCTTGAAAACAATTTACTCAACTCTATCCTCAAAGTCTAAGCACTCTTTCCATAACAAAAGGGCACAAAGGTAACTTGGAAGCAAAAAAACCTGGGAGTTTTCCCTCCCTGCATCTCAAACTGCAGTAATTCTACAATCTTTATAAATATTGTTGCTGTGAATTAGATTCCAGCTTCCAACTGAACATCACTCTACATCGTTTCCCAAAAGAACTTGAGTGTTTGATACACGTTGAACTCACAGCACAGCCTAACAAGTGTGCTCTAGATAACATACAAGATAGTTGAATTCATTTTGGAATTCAAGGCCTTGTATCAACTGGCCCCGTTTTGTCTTTTCCATCTTAAACCTTATTCCTTCCCAAAGGAGAGCTTTTGCTTTAGTCAGGATTCTGATCTGCCCAGAAATCCTCACATTTCAGTTTCATTTGTTTAGCCACTGTTTTTATTTTCCATGCCAACCCCTCCCACAGAGATAGTTTTCTCCTGGCCAATTCTATCTCTAGGTCACATTTCCTCGGCTAATCTTTCTTTCTAAAACATCCCCAACTAAGGCCCTGGCCTGTTACCTCAGTCGGTTAGTGTCAACCAGACATACCGAGGTTGTGGGTTGATCCCAGGTCAGAGCACCTATGAAAGCGACCAATGAATGCACAAATGAGTGGAACAACAAATGAATGTTTCTCTCTCTCTAAAATAAACGAATAATGAAAAATCAATGAAATAAAACACTCTAATACCACAAAAGCTGTGGGTACTACCAGGGGCGCAAGGCATTCCATCTCCCACAAAGCCTTTTTCGGGGCTCAGAAAGCCGCTAGCGAATCTAAAACCTCCCCACGTTGCCTAATTACTATCTCAGTCCAGGGCCCATTAAAGCTAACTGAAGCAGGGGATGCTTGCTGCACCTTAGCACCTCTCCGGAGACGATGTTTTGGGCGGAGATGCCACCCCCTCGCCAGGCCAGCGAGCGGTGCCCTACATCACAGGGCCGAGCCACTCTCCAGAGAGCCCAGCATCCGCATGGACGGGGGAAGCGTCCTAAAGGACTGAGGAGGTGAAAACAAGTAGCAGGAATGAGAGGACCGGGTGTATGCAGTGGACGGGGACCTCCTGACAGCGGCCTCAGGCACCCTCCTTCAAAGGCACTAGAGCCCAAGTTGCCAAACCGAGGCAAAATTATCCAAGGTCTCGGTTTTCGAGTGCGATAGGCGGGGACGCGCTGGGCCTGGTTGGGGGCGGGAGCTGGCAAGGGCCCCGCGCGCAGCGGGCGGGCACACGGGACCTGGGGCTAGCGACCGAGGCAGGCGAAGGCTCTATGCCCCACACTCACGGCGGCCGCTCCCCTCCAGTCACACCACGTTCAGAACCCAGCCCCACCACATCGCCCCGACCCTTCCCCACCTGTCCCTGCGGACGACACTCGAAGCTTCCGTAAACGTCACATCCGGCGCGCCCGTCCCGACCACTCCCTCTGGCCTGTATAAATGACATACCCTGGAATTTAGGACCCGGGGACCGAGCTGGTGGGCGGGGCCACCTGCTGAAAATCCGACCCATGAGGAGAGAGCTCCACGGCGGCCATCTTGGTAAAGGAAATCAACGGGGAAGAAGGGGAACCAAGTAGTTTAAGGAACCAATGACTAAAATAACTTGTTTTTAGAATTATTTTGATTTGTGATATGGATTTCTTGTCAGATAGCTCCTCTACACACTCACACAGATCCAGCATTCAAGGAGGGAGTGCTGATCCAGAGTACCGGTCTAACCAGGGTTTCTAAATCAAGGAAAGAAAAACTGAAATTTTCAGCTTGTTTGTATTACTTTCTACACAAAAATTGATGGCTTGAGGTATTAGGCAGTTTCTCTTATTGCCTAGAAAAGACTGTAAGACTAATTTTTAATATGAGAGCAGACATAAAATTGATTGCAAATGAGTGCTTAATTTCTAAGGGTCACTGTACAAAGCAATGGGGACACAAAGATTTGTATGACACAGTTTCTTCCCCTCTGCCCAGCACAAGATGGCTGTTTACACCAAATACAAACAGAGTGGTAGATTCTATGTGTCAGTGCTAGGTTCTACTGTGAGGTGTCCTGGATCCCCTGCAGTTAATTGGGAAGACAGCTGTAAAGGGCACCTTTCTGTGTCTTCAAAGCTTCTTTCTATACTGCCTCTTTCCCATCAAAATGTAAACATTGTGCTGAGCCTAAAGAAGTCGATGCACTAGGGCAGGGGTTGGGAACTTATGGCTCGTAACCCAGATGTGGCTCTTTTGATGGCTGCATCTGGCTCGCAGACAAATCTTTAATAAAAAATAATAATAATAGCGTTAAAAATATAAAAAATTCTCATGTATTACAATCCATTCATTTCCTACTGCTCATTATGGTTGTGGGTGGCTGGAGCCAATCACAGCTGTCCTCTGGGACAACACCAAATTTTTATTGGATAATGCGTAATGTACACGGGTCGTTGTATGGCTCTCATGGAATTACATTTTAAAATATATGATGTTCATGGCTCTCTCAGCCAAAAAGCTTCCTGACCCCTGCACTAGGGGTACTGGTCATTGGGTATACAATGCAAGTGGGGTTCTGGCAGGAGACAACAAAGGACAAAAAACAACCCATTCAACCTCTCAGTAAATATTTCTTGAGCTTCTACTATGTGCCAATTTTTGTTCTAGGTGTTGGGAATATAGCAGTGAACAAATCCAGCAGGTGGACGCTATTATTGTGGTAGTATGGACAGAAGCAGTGATGATGGTGTGTGGAGCATCTTCTCCCATTGAGCACATTCTCCAAAAATAGCTTTTCTTTTTTTTGCAATGTTTAACAACAAATTAGCAGGGTTATAGATATGCTAGACGTTAAGACTTGGATGAGATGGCTTTAATAAGTTACAACTGGCAAGCACATAAAATAAGGGTGTATATATCACAAACACAACAACCACCGCACATGTGCTGTGCCTGGTATTAGAAAGTAAATATGCCTAGGTGCTGGCAGTTCTTAAAATAATGGGTAAGAAGATATAGGAATCAGAATCTAGTCCTTTTAGGGAAGGAATTGGTAAATATGACCAGAGTTTTTGGCATCTGGGGCAAGTGGTGAGCACACTTGACTTTATAAGGACTAGAAACAATAAGCAAAAAATTCTCAGCTAAGGTGAATGTCTGAAATTTCTTATTTCCTGATTAACAGGGAATAAAAACTGAACAATTCTGTATATGTAACCAGGAAATTGAGGCTACAAAAATTTTATTGGTTCTTGACATAAATGAGAAGACTATTCTACTTACTTATTCCTCAAAGGATAGAAGCCAAGCATGAAAGGTATTCTGTCAGCAAATAGCTTCAGCATCTCACTTGGTGGACCAAGTCTAGGCTAGGAAGGGAGGTGCTTTTTCCGTATGGTGCCCATACCTAGCCATGAACACTTTCTCTGAACAGTCTCCATACCTCTCACATACTTTGTTACAGAATCCTGCACTCTTGCCTATTTATTCCTACCTGCTCATTCCTTGCAAGCATCAAGGGACTCCTGGAAGACAAAATTTTTTATACATAGCATCACTGTATAGAAAACAGGCCCCTATGAGCATTCTGGGGAAGCAAAAACAAGGAAGACTCATTTGCCTACTTGTTACTCCTGTGATAAGTGCCATACCTAAAGGGGCAATCTCATTAGTATAAAAATGACATCCATTCTTACCTACTAAAATGTATTCTTACAACAGCAGCTAATACCTATTTTTTAAACAAAACAGATTCTACTGCTTCTGGATTTAAAAACCTCCAGTTACATCCATGGCACTTCAGATTGAAAATCCAAACTCCTTGCCCTGCTAATGAGTGACTTGGTTTCCTTTATCTCTCTGACTTCATCTCCCAGTCTTCTCCGCACTTACACTCTCTATCCACACTATCTGAACATCTGCTTCTCCAGTCACCTTTGCACAGCTGTTTTCTCTTCCTGGGTGGTCCTACCCTTGGTTGGTTCCATCTTGTCATTCATGTCTCAGTTTACATGTCACCTCCTCAAAAACAATTTTTCTGACCACTCTAAGAAGCCACCCAGTCACCCTCTGTCACTTGGTCCTATTTTAATTCTTTTATATAGTCCTTACCACTCTCTGCTATGGTTTGGATTGTTTATTATTTTTCATTCTCCTCTAGAATATAATCTGCAGAAAGACAGAAGCTTTTTCTGACTTGCTTGCAGTTCTATTTCCAGTGCCTAGAAAAGCTTGTAACTCCAGATGACACTCAATAAAGAGTTGAATGTTCAAATGTTGTTGAACTAAATGTCATTTCATGGCCCTGGCCAGTTGGCTCAGTGGTAGAGTATCAGCCTATGTATGAATGTCCTAGGTTTGATTCCCGGTCAGGGCACACAGGAAAAGCGCCCATCTGCTTCTCCACCCCTTCCCCTATTGCTTCTCTCTCTCTGTCTCTTCTCCTCCCCTTCTGCAGCCATGACTCAACTGGAACAAGTTGGCTGCGGGCGCTGAGGATGGCTCCATGGCTTCTGCCTCAGGTGCTAAAAAATGGTTTTGGTTGCAACGCAGCAAGGGCTCCAGATGGGCAGAGCATCGCCCCCTAGTGGGCTAGCTAGTTGGATCCCGGTCGGGGCACATGCCAGAGTCTATTTCTGCTTCCCCTCCTCTCACTAAAAAATATATGTGTGTGTGTGTATGTATATATATAATGTCATTTCACTTCTCCAAAATTACTTACAGGGATGGGTAGCCAGTTATGGTGCTAACTGAGATAAACAATGAAAAACAGTGGTGGTCATGATGCTTTTGGGACCAAGGCTTCTCCACTAGGCAGTTAGGACTAGGAGCAGAAAGCCTCCAAGGCTAGATGCAGTCATCAACTAAACAGATATTTACTGAGTACCTATCATGTTCATGGATCCATGTCAAGTGATTGGTCTACAATAATGAAAAACTCAGTTCCCATAGGCCCTTATGGATGTGTAATTAAAACCACCAGAACGGCCGGACCTGTGGTGGCGCAGTGGATAAAGCGTCGACCTGGAAATGCTGAGGTCGCCAGTTCGAAACCCTGGGCTTGCCTGGTCAAGGCACATATGGGAGTTGATGCTTCCAGCTTCTGTCTCTCCTCTCTCTCTGTCTCTGTCTCTCCCTCTCCTCTCTAAAATGAATAAATAAATAAAAAAATTAAAAAAAAAACAAAAAACCACCAGAACGGGAGAAAAAAATCTCTAAAAGATGATTAAGCTTCTCAATGGGATGCCAGGTGAGCTCCACAAATTGAGACACTATAACAGCCTACTTTGAACATTGCCAGGGAATTGGATTGCTCTGGAAGCAGAAATGGATTGTATACTAAAAACAAATTGTACTGTTAAAGTTTCTGCTGTGAACCCATTGGGAATATAAAATGACAAATATAGTTTGAAAAATAAATATCTGGGAAGAAAAAGAAAAAGTAAATACTTTGGGATGAGCTTTTTACAAAAAGGGAAATGCAGCAAGTGTACTGGGATCCTATACACTTGTGTTTTACAAATGCATGTAAATTAGGTTCCTTTTCAGTTGGAATTGGAATTACCTACCTGATGAAGTTCTTCCTTAAAAAGGAGGCTACAGTAAAATCAGTAACGTGAAGATGAATCTGAGGTTTGGAGCTCCACCTATGGTTTATTTGAAGACTGGTATCTCACATTGCCAAGAAAAAAATATGGTTGAGAAAATGAGTTCTTACGCATGCTTGGAAAGGTTTTCAATGTGTGTGTATTGTTATGATTATGTGTACATAAGGGGTCAACTGTATTTTAGGCATATTTTTTTCCTTTGTTACCTGCTAGTTAGTTATGAATTATATAATTTATTTTCTAATGGCTCAAAGCCTTCTGTTTTAAGTAAGAGTGCCATTGTCAAAATTGCAAATTTCAACAAGAGTTAAATGAGATGAAGAACTTCAGGAGTATTGAACTGGACACCTGGGTGCAGGGGTTTTATAAATTTTTATTTAGTTTATGTATTTTCTTTGTAAAAATATTGGCATATGACCAACTACTACAACTTTGAATGCAGGATAGAACTGCATCCCACTATATTTCTATTCTTAGAATATTATACATTCAGTTAATGAGTACCTACTATGTGCCAAACACATAGTTCAAGGCATTGAATATATATCAATGAACAAAACAAAGGAAACCTGTGCCCCAAAGGATGTTACATTCTAGAGATGGGTGATGGATTATAAACAATTATTGTGGTAACAAGTAAATTACACACTATATTAGAAGATTCTAATTACTATGAAGAAAGTAGGTCCTGGTGATGGGAATCAGATTGAAGGAAAGAAAATGTGCAAGGGGGTTGTTGCAGTTCAAAATAGTGTGGTCAGGTAAACCCTCATTGAAAATATTTGAAGCCCTGGCCAGCTGGCTCATTGGATAGTGCGTTGACCCAGGATATGGATGTCCAGGGTTCGATTCCCAGTCAGGGCACACAGGAGAAGTGACCATCTGCTTCTCTCTCCTCTTTCTCCCCCTTCTCTCCCTTTTCCCCTCCCACAGCCAGTGGCTCAATTGGTTGAAACATCAGCCTCAGATGTGGGTTACCAGGTGGATCCCAATTGGGGCACATGTGGGAGTCTATATCACTGTCTTCCCTCCTCTTACTGAAAAAGAAAAGAAAAGGAAAAATTTGAGTAAAGACTTGGAGGTAAGAAGAGCATTCCAGGCAGAGAACAGAAAGTACAAAGACCCCGAGCCAGGAGCTGGCAGGTGTATCTAAGGAAGAGCAAGGGCTCAGCGGAACTGGGGTAGAATGAGTGCAAGGGAGCATACAGCGGATTCTGTAGGCAGGGGTCAGCAAACTCCAGTGTGCCCTGTCTTTGTAAATGAAGTTTTATTAGAACATAGTCATAACTGTTTGTTTACATATTTTCTGTGGCACTTTCATGCTACATTGCAGAGTTGTGTAGTTGAGAAAGACAGTCTGGCCCACAAAGACTAACATATTTACTGTCTGACTCTTTATATAAAATGTTTTCTGATTCCTGGTGTAGGTAGGGCCTAAATAAGCTATTGTAGGAATGTTGGCTTCAACTCTGAGAAAAAGGAGCAGAGGAAGGACAGGATCTGACTTATGTCTTGAAAAGATCATTGTTGTGGCTCTGTTGACAAATGGTAGAGAGGCAAGGGTGAGCAGGCATGCCAATTAGGACTGTAGTTCACAAGGTACACTGGGGTGCCCCTGGACACCACAGCCAACTACCCAGGGTATAAAAGGGTAGTTTAAATTTTTGAAGGATTTACAGCAATACTTGATATCTGTTAGATAACTATATGAGCTTCTACCTAGTGGGTAGTCCACAGTTGTAACATTACGTGACACTATATTCTTTCCAGTGTTGTCATATCTCTGTGAAGCTGAGTTTTTTTCAGCAGCTGTAATAAAAAGCAACCACTGTTTGGAAATCTATGTGGAACAGAAATGGGGCTGCCGGTGTCCAGTTTAATTCCAAGGTTTGAGATGTTGTACCATGCCCAACAGTCACAGATGAGCAAGTAATTGTGGTTATATGAGAGTAAAATTAAATATATGGTATATATTTTAAATTTATGTGTGTTGTTTTCCAAATGTCTACTTAGCTGTCAGAGCATTGTATTATTGTACAATGTATTGCTTTTGGAGCATGTTTCCTGAGGCAGCTATAACAAATGGCCACAACTGGGTTGCTTAGAAAAAGCAGAAATTGGCCCTGGCCAGTTGGCTCAGTGGTAGAGTTTTGGCCCGGTGTGTGGAAGTCCCGATTTCTATTCCCAGTCAAGGCACACAGAGTAGAAACAACTATCTGCTTCTCCATCCTTCCCTCTCCTCCTTCTCTCTCTCTCTCTCTCCCCCCCCCCTCTTCCCCTCCTGCAGCCCAATGACTCGAATAGTTCAAGCAAATTGGCCCCAGGTGCTGAGGATGACTGCATGACCTCACCTTAGGTGCTGAGAAGGCTCAGTTGTTGAGCAATAGAGCAGCAGCCTCAGATGGGCAGAGCATCGCTTGGTAGGGAGCTTACCGATGGATCCCAGTTGGGGCACATGCGGGACTCTGTCTCTCTGCCTCCCTGCCTCTCACTTCACTAAATAATAATAATAAAAAAAGAAGAGCAGAAATTTATTTTTCACAGTTCTGGAGGTCAGAAATCTGAAATCAGTACCGTGGGACAAATGAAGGTGTCAGCCAGACTGCACCCTTTGGTGGCTCTTGGGGATTTCGCTCTTTACTCTTCCAGCTTCTGGTGGCTGCCAGCAGTGCCTGCTGCATCACCTCAGTCTTTGCCTCCATGGGCTCTGTGAATCTAGAAACTTTGGGGACGTTTGAGTTAGGGGGCCCTCCATGTATTCCAGGCAGGAAACGATGGAGAGATGGACTAAGGTAGAAATGGAGGAAAGTGACTGAGAGTGAATGAGTTCTAGAAAGAATCTAAGGAGAAAGCAGATGGAATTTTATGATGTTTGGGCCATGTAGTTGGGAATGAAACAGAGGAGTCAAATGATTTCAGAGGTTTCTGGACTGAGCAACTGGAAAAATGGCATTACCATGAATTGAGATTAAGAAAATCATGCATAGAGCAGTTTTTATTTTATTTTATTATATTTTATTTCATTTAATTTCATTTTTGGCTGGGGAGGAGGGAAGATGAGAAATTCTGTTTTCCACATGTTTAGGAAAGAAGATAAAGGGAAAAGGAAATAGAGAAGGGAAGCATACACATTCCTGAGCAGAGCCTACCTGCAGACTCTCCACCTGATCATGGGCTATTTCCACCTCCCGTGGTGGCCTAAGGTCCTCTCCTCATGAGCCTTTAGGTTGTTGTGGTTTGCCTTCTTATTCAAAACACTGACTGAGCAACTAGACACATGAGGTGCCATGTGAGAAAGAGAAGACCCAGAAAGCTGAGTCTGACCCAGAGTTCTAGGAGCATAGGGTGAATGGGGCTCTGCTTTGGGAAACTGAAAATTACAGGGCCCTCAAACTCAAGATAATTATGTCAAAGGATGAAGCACAATTTAAGACAAATAGAGGCAGCAACATAGTTTTTGAATTTCCCCAAACCCTCTCATGGAAATCAATCAACCCAAACTAAACATCCATGGGTAACATTTACCATGAAACTAGAAACCCCAAAGTAAGAGTGTGGAGCAACCACCACCAGGCATAGACCTACTTACTCTCAGCGTCTGCACTACAGTAAGTTGCAAACAGGAGGACACATATGATGGAACTAAGGGCAGGAAGCCTTTAAAATCCAGCAGCAGACACTGGAATTGCTGCAGGCCAATCTGAGAACAGCAACTGAGTCTGGAAGGGGTTTTGCTCAACCCCAGAGTGAGTAAAAATAAGGGTCCTGGGATAGAGTGTGAAAGACTTAGAGCAGCTCAGTCCCTCTATACCTTGTCACTGATCACCAGAACTTTTTTCTAGGATGTGGCCCAGAAGAAGAGACTCTGCTGGGAGGAACTACAGACACAAAAGGAAAGTGTCTTGATGAAATCGGGGGGGGGGGGGGGAGGAACAGGCCAGACAATCTCAGAAAGCAGGCCCCGTGTTTCTGAATACCACATTAAAATAAATATATATACAAAGGTTCTGTGAAATTAGGAAAGGGGTCCTCAACCTCACCTCCTTTTCTAAGTGTATTAAAACTGATTTCACTTAAATAATAAACATTGAGATAAAATTCCATACAAAGGTAAAATAAGAAAATAGCTCTCTCGCCCTTCTTCTCTCTCTCCCTTGCCCCCATCTTCTCTCTCTTATTCATCCTCTCCCTCACTTAGCTGCCTTTCTCCACTGCCTTCTCAGGCAGACTCTCTCTCAAGCACCCCTAGCCTTTTCTCTTCTCCTCCCCTCAGGCACATATAACTGTTTCTTTCTCCTAAGATTCAAGGGCTCTTCTTTTGCCTCTATAACTTATTTCCTAAGCCCCGCAGACCAATTGGTTCACTCTACCTCTGTGACATTCTAAATAAATTTTGCTCGAAAAAAAGAAAGAGAAGGAAAGAACAAAAGAAAGAAAGGAAGGAAGGAAATAAGGAAGAAGGAGGAGAATAAAGAACAAAATAGCATCTCCTCTGTCAATGAAACAAGTCAGAAAAGACAGTATCACCAGATAAAAACTGTAACCTGCTATTTCAAAATGAAGTAAAAGACACTGGGAAAAACACTGTCAAAAATAAAAGTGGGGGAAGAGGAATGGAAAGTTATTATTTAGACTGGACAGAATTTCTGTATGGAAGGAAGAAAACTGCTGGGAATGTGAACTGCTGGTAAATGCTACCCATGGGTGTTTGGTTTGGGTTCATCTATTTCCATGACAAGGTTTGAGATAATCAAAAACTGTCCCACTCCCTCCATCTTTCTGAAGTTCTGCTCAATCTTTTCATGTAATTATTTTCTTTTTGTGTGTTAGCAATGAATGCAAAATAGCATGAATGTACTTAATGTGACTGAATTCTATACTTAAAAATGGTTAAAATGGTAAATTGTATGTTATGTATATTTCACCATGATAAAAAAAAGATGAGAAACAACAAATCAAAATTAGGTGAGATGAGAGCACTCAGGACAAAGTAACAAAAAAAGAAAAAATTTAAGAAATGAATACTAAATTAAATAAAATACAAGAGTGAAGAAAAAAATGAGAAGAGTTGAAAACCTTTAGACATCAAAAAGAAGATAAAAACAATCTAGAGCAATGGTAAATATAAAAGATAAGCAAAAAATACTGGACAATTCTGAAAAGTGTAATACAAATACAATTAAAAATTTAGTGCCCTAGCTGGTTGGCTCAGCATCAGCCCGACATGTGGAAGTCCCAGGTATGACTCCTGGTCAGGGCACATAGAAGAAGCGACTATCTGCTTCTCCACCCCTCCCCCTTCCCTTTCTCTCTCTCTCTCTCTTTTTCTCCCACACACATGGCTGGAATGGTTAAAGCAAGTTGGTACTGGGCATTCAATTTCTCCATGGCCTCAGCTCAGGTGCTAAAATAGCTCAATTGTTGAGCAATGGAGCAACAGCCCCAAAAGAACAGAGCATCAGCCCCAGATGGGAGTGGATGGGTGGATCCCAGTTGGGACACATGGAGGAGGAGTCTATCTTTCTGCCTCCCTGCCTCTAACTTAAAAATATAGATATAGATATCTATATCTATATATCTATATCTATACCTATATCTATATCTAGTTTTTTTCTAAAGTTCAATCTCATCCAGAGTTATGGCCAGATGCTGTGCTCTAAAAGCCAGGTTGACCACCTATGGGCACTTGCAAATACTGGAGACTTCGCAGACCACCCTCAATTGAGGTTTTGCCTCACCACATACAGCATGACCTTAGCCCATTGCTTGCTGATTCTCTCAAGTAAAATGACGCAGTGATGCTGGCCATACGTGTTGTGAAGGGTAGCTGAAGGAGTGCATTAGAGGACCTGCTGCATAGGTGTTGAGTAAATGGTAATTGCAATCCCAACCCTGTTTGGGTGGGTCTCCTACTGCTGCAGCAGTTCCCCTGCCCAGGCCCCCGTCTGTGGTCACTGGCCCCCAGGTAACTGTAGGTAGATTCCTCTGATTTGTACTCACCTTCCCCAATGACAATCACGTGGATAAGGTAACCCAAACCTTTTAGAAATGTGTCCTGAATCTGTTTCCTGAAATACTTGTCTGGTGCTTATGGAACATAAGGCCCGCCTTCACGAGACACCTTTTACCCTTCTCCTGATCGCCTTGGACTCTTTTTATGCCGTCTTCAACTCTGTCCACGTTTATCCTTTTACCCCTAACCTCATCCCCTGCTTCATCTGACACGTTCCCCCCCTCGCTTTCTTCTCTTTATAAACCTGTAACACATCTCTCAGACTTTGGCCATGGACTAAGACCCTTGCTTTTTCCTCTGTTCTTACCACATGTGCATTATTCAACCTTCCAACTTGCAATTATTTATTCTCAGGGAGCCTTTGATTCCCACCCCCCACCAAAGAAATATGGCGAGTAACAGCATCTCAAAACTCAAGAGGCTACTTCATTACTCATCTACTAACGCTATTACTTTATTAAGTTTTAAAATACATCAGAAAAGAGAAATTTAGAACTATCTATAAAAAAAAAACCCCAGCTGGGATCCAAAGTGGCACCAACAGTTCTAGTGTGTCCTATCTTGCATACCCGTAGGAGAGAGAAAATTCATTTCCTCTTCCCTGGCAATGAGATATTTCCCCAAGGCGGAGTTATGGGCAACATTCTCACGCTCAAGTTGAGCCTTCCTCTTCATGGCCTCCCGCTCTGGCCTCTGACAGTCTGCGATGGGCGTTGACATGACTGGCCCACGAATATCAGGTTTCTTCCATGCAATTGGTTGTAGAGCAAAGTCTTCGAGTAGATACTGGTTCTGAGGCTTGAGTGGGGTCTGGGGCTTGGTCACAGCAGTGTGAACAGGGTCCCTCTGGAACGATGTACTAGATGATATTCTGTAGGGTGCAGGCCTAGAAGAGGCAGACTGAGGGACACTAGGCCTGGTAGGGTTGGTCCGGCCTGGCTGGGCAAAGTCGGTCAAAGTTGGCCCAGCCGGTCTGGCAGGAGCTGCCAAAGATGCAGGAGTCGGCTGGTATGAACCAATTGCAGTGGGCTGAGCTGAATTAGAACCATGGCAGGCAGTATTGGCTAAATCTGGTTGGGCTGGGTAGGTAGAAATTGGCACAGCAGGTCTGGCAGGACCTGTCAAAGATACTGTATTCGGCCGGGAGGAATTGACTGCAGTAGACGGAGTGGAGATAGAACCAGGCCGGGCGGGGTCAGCCCCAGCTGGCCGATGTGATGCCAGACACTGTGGCCTGCGAGGAACAGGTCGAGCACGAGGCTTGTCCACAGTTGGAAACACCAAAGGTACCAACCTGACCTTGCCAGGAGGTGGCAGCTCGTACTGAGGTGGTGATGAACTTTCTATTTCAGCACTGCCAACTGGCTTCTGCGGTTTGGCAGGTGTTTTCTCAGGACCTTTGGCCTCACGTGGGGTATCCGGGCATCGTTTGATAGTTGGGGCTGGCTGGTGGCCTTTGGGGTTGCTTGAGTTTCCCAAGGCCCTGGAGGAAGAGAGTTGCGTTTTCTTATCAAGCTTCTTCCCCAGAGCATGAAACACCTGCACAGACTCCAGCATGTGCATAGCTAGGGAGCTTCGAGGCTTTCTGAAGGTCTCTTGGATCATCTCAGGTTGATTTCTCCTCCGCGTCATCTTGGGAATGGTTGGCTTCTCTTGTGCCTTGACCTTTTTCCGTGCTTGATTGCAGTCTTCAGCTTTTTTCGAGTTCTTTTCCTTGGTTCTTTTTGCCTTTTCCTGCTCCTGGCCATTACGTTTGCTGTGCCTGCTGGATGCCTGTTTCTGAGGTTTCCTGTTGGAATCCTTGGCCGTGTTCGCAGGAGCCCCATCACTGGCTGCAGCCTTGCACATCCCCACTTCTCCCACGAGCACACAGTCAGGTCTCTCAGGCTGGATTTTGGCCTTGGGAGCATCACTGTTAGGCTCAGAGGCTGTACGTTTGTTCCTCCTGGCTTGAACAGAGAGAGTCTGTGTGACACTTGACCTTCTCTGCAGTTCATTGAACTGGATGTCTCTGGTGTCTACGGTTTTGCCCACTATGGGGAATTCAGATTGATCATCCTCCAAGGAACTTAACAGCTGTGGAAGGTAAATATCCTCCACCAGTGCAGTGCTGTCTGCCAAACCATAATCAGGCTCAGTCCCATGTTCAACTGTCTGTTGGTCCACCAGACTCAAGCTATTGTTTTCCAGCCCAGAGCTTTCACAGCCCAGGTGCTCCTGTTGGCCAAGGGGATCAACGCAGGCCAGGAGCTGGTGCATATCTGCTCCAGCAGATTTCTAAAGGGAGCAGTGGAGGATCTTGGTTTTCTGTTGGCTTGGATTTAATATCATCAGAATTCTTCTTCTTTTTTTGTTCTTGGCATGGAGCTGGAGGCATTGCCAGAAAATCACTAGGACTATAGACGGGAGCTACGTTTGAAATGTCCCCTGGCTCAGATGGTGGGTTATTCTCAAGTATCTGTATATTTTTATTTCTGCAGGACGTGAGCAGTTCTGGAGTTGGTGGTAGACAAAATGTTTGGCCAGGAGGTTGCAGTCCCAGGGAAGACTCCATCTCTAGGGATGTCTCCATCACTACGAAGGAATCAAGGAGAAGTCAGTCAGTGTTGGTAAGTGCGATGCTCCCTCTACCACCAGTACAGCACTCGTACCCTTCCAACAATGGGAAGGACATTTCTACTAGTCCCTGTTAAGGATCAGAGAGTGCCCTACACTAAGAGATAGGAGGCAAGTGTTCTAGTTCTTACTGGTCACCTTTTGATGTCATTCTTTCATGTTGTTTTTTTTTGTAATTCACAGCGTTTTTGTAATTAAAAAGAAAGAAAAAGTAAAAGTAAAGGTGATATTTAAAATGTTTTGCAGTCCTAGCGTCCTCGTAGGGCACCCTTTTCATTCTCTCACTCTCCTGAGTGAACAAGAACACTTCACACCACAGAGTAGGAGAGGGAAGGGAGCTAATCTTAATGAAATCTATAAGCAAGGACAGACTGTTAGCATGCTTTCTATGGACAAGATCTTGGAACACAAAGAGTGGACTCCTGGCATAAAAGTAAGAAAACTTTAGCCCTGGCCTGATAGCTCATTTGGTTAGAGCATCGACCCAACCCACTAAGGTTACCAGTTCGATTCCCGGCCAGAGCACATACAGAAACAGATTGATGTTTCTATCTGTCTCTCTCTCAAATCAATAAAATAAAATTTTAAAAAAAGAAAAGATAATTTTAAGCTGGTACTATGAGAGATCTGAAGTGCCTTCCAATGAGACAAAAGCAATAAATCAGGGAAGGAAGTTAATTACAGTGTACAGTACAGGGGTCTAATCCAGGAGGGCCGTGAAAAGTGTGCCATCTCTTGGTATGCTCTTGGGGTTCTCATACATAGAGCATACGTGGCCGTTACAGTGTCCCCTCTTCCCACCTCTATCAGCTGTCCTCAGCTAACAAAGTGTCTGAGGTTGGAGAGCACTGACTGACGGTAATAGTAATTAAAGGCACAGGACAGAAATTCTACCTGTATGTGTACTCACAAGTTGCCAGCTCAGGATGACCCTGGTTTTGAATGCTGACCTCTTCCATCTTGTTGGTTGTACTCACCTTGCAAACTTGTGTCTATGATGGGTTGAGCAGACGCAGAGTAGCAGATTGCAGAGGTAGAGGCTGATGGTATCACATTTATGGGCTGAGCCTCCTTTAGTACCATGAGCACATGTGGTTGAGGGGCAGAGGCCCTGCTCTGTGTGTAAAACACGGAGCCATGGGATTGCAGGTAGGTGCCCGGTTCTCCAGAGAGCAGGGACCCCACTGTGCCTTGATTATAGTAATACACGTGACTTCCTTCCTGGTAGGGGACCGACAGGCTGTGTCCCTGATTTGGTATCCGAGGCGGTGCCCCCCGGATGAAGCTGGGATAAAGTGGTGGATACAGGGGAACCATGTTATTGGCATCTGGAGTTTTAAGACACTGGGATGCCATGGCTGTGGAGGACACAGCTGTGGCCTGCTCAGCGACAGAAACAGTGAAGTCTCTGAGTGATGATGACTTCATCTCAGTGCCTCCTGGGAGAGCCCACTCAAAAATACCAGCATAGGAAGCAGCTGAAGTGGAGACCTGCCTTTGGCCAGCAACTCCAGACAGCATAGTTGTGCTAGAATGCTGGTAAAGGTGGGCACTTCCCATGAGTGGCTGGAAAGAGGGGCCGGAGGCTGATGGCAGTAGCCATGCTGAACTGCCGGCTGGAGCAGAGACCCTGGAATAATTGGAGACACTTCCTGTTAGGGAGGCTGCATTGCTCACTACAGGAAGAGAGATCTGCAGAGAATTAGAGGTTCCAAGTACAGGTGGATTTTGGATAGTGTCTGTAGGAAACAAGAAGATGATGAAAAAATAAATCAGTGAGATCGATAAACTCTTTTTGAAGAACAGCATTATCTTGAGGCTGTTGCTATCAGAAAGCCTCCAATGGCAGTCCTCACTGAGATATCAAAAATGAAACAGTTTGTGATGGGAGTGAGTGCCAGAGCTGTTTGCTGCTCTTCTGTATTCACTTCTGTCTCCCAACGTGGGCAGAAATGTGCAGAAGACCCAAGTGGTGTGGTTCCTACACTGTTCTCTAGGGTAGATGCAGTCACTTGCTGCCCTATCTGTCGCTCTATTGAGCCTGCATTAGGGATTGATGTGTCTGCTCTTTCCTAGAGGTGAAGCATTGAGAACCAGGAGTCTTTGGAGAGCGTCTGTTCTCACAGTCTAACTATGTGAGTGAGGAAACAGAGGCTCAAACATATTGGATAGGCTTCCTCATGTTCTGAATTATGTTAGTATTATCAGCAGGTTAAGGACCCCGACTTCCTTTTCAGGACTCTGTTTAGAGCGTTACACTGCAAAAAGCTTGGAACAATAGAACTTAGAATACAGGTGCTTTTCTTGTGTCTAGAAAACAGTGTAGGTAGTACCTTTGTAATCTTCAGTGTCTCATTTTGCCCTCAGAGACCACATGCTATTCACTAAAATTCAGGTATAGCTTAGTCCAGTTGGTCATGGGTCATTCTTACTCTTTTGAGGCCCGGTTTCTGATCCTACCTCATAATGTCTATCTGAGATTTAGTTTCTCAAGAAGTGCTTTTTGAAAGAAAAATGGTATTTAAACTACCTGAGCTTTAGGTTATTCATCTGTGGAGTGGTTATAAAAATAACTATGTAATGACTCATAAATCAATAAGTGATATATCACATATGATTTATATGGGTAAAGATATAAGGTCTGGAAAGAAAAAAAATCATGAAAAACATATCACAGAACTAAAAAGAAATGTAAAGCTATTAATGAAACAAACATATAGCAATCATCTAATCATAATAAATTTACTAATACATGAAGTTGTTTTATACATGCAATATTACAAAAGCAAATATTATCTATTCTATTTTAGTAACTACTTTTAACCAAAAAGCTGCTCAAAATAGCAAGTGATTTTGAATGAATTCCTATCTAGTATGTACAGACTAAAAAAAAAAATCAGTAAAAATTGAATAACAATCAGCAAAATGTTATAAATGTAGATATGTAGGTAGTTTCACTATATATAGACAAATATTTTCTTAAAAAACTAGTATAGTTACAAGCAACGAGTCTTATAAGGGGTTAATATCCAAAATATATAAAGAAGTCATAGAGCTCTGAAATAAACAAGCACACAATGCAATTAAAAAAGGGGAGAGGACCTGAATGAACAGCTCTCCCAAGAGGCCATACAAATGGCCAATAGATATACAAAAAGATACTCACCTTCACTAGCTATTCGAGAAATGCAAATCAAAACTACAATGAGATACCACCTGTTCAATTGGCTATTATCAACAAGGCAGGTAATAGCAAATGTTGGAGAAATTGTGGAGAAAAAGGAATTGTCATTCACTGCTGATGGGAATGCAAATTAGTACAACCGTTATGGAAGAAGGTATTGTGGTTCCTCAAAAAATTAGAAATAGAATTACCATATGACCCAGGAATCGCTGTATTTGGTATCTGTCCACAAAACTGGAAAACATTGGTTCATAAAGACACATACACCCCCATGTTCATCACAGCATTATTCACAGTGGCCAAGACATGGAAATAACCAAAGTCTCTCTCGATAGAGGACTGCATAAAGATGATGTGCTACATATATAAAATGGAATACTATTCAGCCACAAGAAATGATGACATAGTGACATTTATGACAATATGGATGGACCTTGAGAACATTATACTGAGTGAAATAAGTATATCAGAAGAAGCTGAGAACTGTATGATTTCACACAAAGGTGGGATATAAAACTGAGACTCATGAACATACATAGATCAAAGTGAAGTGGTTACTAGGGGAGGGAACATGGGTGAGGGGGAGGGAACGGTGGAGGAAGGGTGTAAAGAGGGACAAATATAAGGTGATGGAAAATGATTTGATTTGGGTGGTGGGTATACAACATAATCAACAATTCAAATGCTATAGAAATGTTTACCTGCAGCCTCTTTACTCTTATTGATCAATGTTACTGTGTTGAAGTTAATTTTCTAAATAAAATTTAAACATGGAAAAAAATGAAAGAAACACTGGTATAAAGCAGGAAGCAAATGAAGTGTAAAGGAATTCCATGAAGGTGCTCATTCATATATTTCTTTTCTTTTTTTTTTTTTTTTTTTTTGTATTTTTCCGAAGCTGGAAAGGGGGAGAGACAGTGAGACAGACTCCTGCATGCGCCCGACTGGGATCCACCCAGCACGCCCACCAGAGGGCGACGCTCTGCCCACCAGGGGGCGATGCTCTGCCCCTCCAGGGCTTCGCTCTGTTGCAACCAGAACCACTCCAGCGCCTGGGGCAGAGGCCAAGGAGCCATCCCCAGCGCCTGGGCCATCTTTGCTCCAATGGAGCCTCCGCTGCGGGAGGGGAAGAGAGAGACAGAGAGGAAGGAAAGGGGGGGTGGTGGAGAAGCAGATGGGCGCTTCTCCTGTGTGCCCTGGCCGGGAATCAAACCCGGGACCCCTTGCATGCCAGGCCGATGCTCCACCACTGAGCCAACTGGCCAGGGCCATATATTTCTTAATATTTTCAAGCAAAGAACAGATTTTAAATCTATTAGAAATATATATATTTTGTCCTGGCCAGCTGGCTCAGTGGCTAGAGTGTCAGTTCAGCATATGGATGTCCTGGGTTAGATTCCCGGTCAGGGCACATGGGACAATCGGCCATCTGCTTTTCGTCCTCCTCCCTCAGCCCCTTCTCTCTCTCTTCCTCTCCTGCAGCCAGTGGCTCCGTTGGTTCTAGCGTTGTCCTGGGAACTGAGGATGGCTCGGTGGTTAGAGCATCAGCTGCAGGCGCTAAAACTGTCTCGATTGATTTTAGCATTAGCCCCAGACGGGTTGCTGGGTTGATCCCAGTCGTGGTGTATGCAGGTGTCTGTCTCACTGACTCCCCTCCAATCACTTGAAACAAAGAAATGAAAGAGAGAAGGAAGGATGGAAGCAAGGAAGGGTGAGAGGAAGAGAGGGAGGAAGGGAGGGAGGGGGGAAGAAAGGAAGGAAGGAAGGAAGGAAGGAAAGAAGGAAGGAAGGAAGGAAGGAAGGAAGGAAGGAAAAGAAGAAGAGAAGTGAAGAGAAGAGAAGAAAGATAGGTTTCACCTGGCCTTTGGTGGCCGAGTAGATAAAGCATCATCCTGGAATGCTGAGTATGCCAGTTTAAAGCCTTAGTCTTACCCAGTCAAACCACATACAACAAGAAAGCAGTGAGAAACTAAAGTGAAACAGCTATGAGTTGATACTTGTCACTCCCTACCTCTCTCTCTCCTCTCTCTGAAATTTAATAATTAAATCATTAAAGTAAAAGTAATATTTATATTTCAATAACATAACCGCATAAGAAATAGAAAAGACCACTTAAAAAGTATCATTAGGCCCTGGCCGGTTGGCTCAGTGGTAGAGTGTCGGCCTGGCGTGCAAGGGGTCCTGGGTTCAATTCCCGGCCAGGGCACACAGGAGAAGCGCCCATCTGCTTCTCCACCCCTCCCCCTCTCCTTCCTCTCTGTATCTCTTTTCCCCTCCCGCAGCCGAGGCTCCATTGGAGCAAGGATGGCCCGGGCGCTGGGGATGGCTTCTTGGCCTCTGCCCCAGGCGCTAGAGTTGCTCTGGTCGCAACAGAGCGTCGCCCCTGGTGGGCGTGCAGGGTGGATCCCGGTCGGGCGCATGCGGGAGTCTGTTGAACTGTCTCTCCCCGTTTCCAGCTTCAGAAAAAATACAAAAAAAAAAAGAAAAAAAAGTATCATTAATGGCTTTTCTTTTTAATGTTTATTTTATTGATTTTAGAGAGAAAGGAAAGGAGAAAAACAGTGAGAGATAAGATCATTAATCTGATCCTGTGTGTGCCCACACCAAGGATCGCACCAGCAACCTCTGCGCTTCGAAACTATGCTTTAATCAGCTGAGCATGGGCATGGAGGTTTTTATGTTTTTTTTTTAAAACATAGATTATAATTATCTTTAAGACCCAGGAAAGTGTCATACCCAAAGCCTTAGAAACCATTATCACTGGAATCCAAATAAAAAAATAAATGTGGGGATCCACAGGGGACACCGTAAA
This sequence comes from Saccopteryx leptura, assembly GCF_036850995.1. NCBI lineage: Eukaryota > Metazoa > Chordata > Mammalia > Chiroptera > Emballonuridae > Saccopteryx > Saccopteryx leptura. The sequence goes on from NC_089505.1 coordinate 243,033,434, forward strand.
TTTGGTTTAGATAAATGTGAAATGAGAGGTGTGGGAATTGACCGTTTCTTTTTCTTCTTAGGTAGCTAAGATCTAAAGACATGGTGGTGGTTTATTGGTCTGTTGTGTGTGTGTGGAAGAAAATACCTGTGACGATGAACAGCAGCTTTGATTTAAAGCATACTTATCACACACAGGAATCAGTCTTTCTGATTCAAGTTAGGACACGCACTGTTAAAAGAAAATCTTAATCTTATTTTTAACAGACAGAGCATTGACATTGCTTAAAAATCACAACGAAGTGCAACACTGAAATTCTGTTTCATCCAGCCCCTAGATAGCCAGCTTTGTGAGTTTCCTGTTTATTGGAGACATCATTTCTAAAACATATGTTTAAATGTTTATGCTTCAAAGTGTCAAGTGCCAGTTTTCAGAAAGGCAATAGACAAACACAAACAACTGTCTATGTTTTTTGGTTCAGCTGCTTTTCCTAGTGATACCCTATTCTGGCCTTCCTTTCTTGTCTAGTTTATTCATGTAAGCATTTGTTAAAATCAACTTAATTGTGCCGTCCGCTGAGCATTAGACCCTACACTCTTCTTCTGCTACAACTGAAAATCTTTGGTTCCCCTCCACATTCCGTTCCAACCACCTTTTTGGCTCCTGAGAGCTCCTCCAAGCTCTCTTCTTCATCCGTTCAGCTTCCCCTCCTTCATTCTTCTGCTTCCCCTCCCTCCTGGTGCCCGTTGCCCTGTGCTGATGAACACAGTCCTCAAGTTTCTTACATTTAAATACTTGCCTCTATATAGCCCATTATGCTCCATCTTCTCTCCCTGTTTTCTCTTCTCACCTAGTTTGGATAGAAAACTCCAAAATCAGGTGAATATTATAGTTTGAACGGCACTACACTGAAAATACTGACATTGAAACATTAATCTTGGGAGATGATTACACATTAGACATCTGGGATATATAGTGCTAGTATTCTCCACCACCCCAGTTTTCTTTCTTCTTCTCCTAAAAAAATCTCAAGAAGTGTTGATTTCATTTTCACAGAACTTCTCTTTTAAGATACTGTGTTAGAAAAGTAAAGGTTTAGAGAGAACAACCAATCTATTACAGTGATTTAATAGTTGAGGGAAAAACATATTTTGTGATAGTCACTGACTTGTCCATGGTCACATAGCCAGTAAATGTCAAAATCAAAACTGAAATCGGTTCTTCCAATTTCTAGACTAATCCTTTCCACTATTATTCTATACTATTTTTTACACTACTCTTAAATTTAGTGGCAAAATATTATCAAATAGTATCTTTAGAAAGTTTTATTTGTTACCTGGCATGATAAAGAAGAGGATATATCAGCAATAGATTCAATAGATGAGGAGACAATAATATATGTCTGACTGGCTAGAGCCAAAGAGTGCATGTGTCCAGTACAAAGGTCACTGGTCACTGGTTACTGGCCACTGGTCAGTTGTGATGATCTAAATGTACTTACAAATCCATGGAGACTCCAAGGTTCTCTCAGATGGTGATAGGTTTGGTGGCAGAATGATGTCACAAAGCAGGCAGTTTAAAGGGCTGAGAGAGCCAATAGATTGGTCAGATTGTCAACAAGAAAAAAGGATTGGATGGAAGCAGCGGTAGGGGAACTAAACCAACACCTTTATGGCTGAACTCTGGGGATTGACGTGATTGTCAGAAGACACGTGTGATCATCTTGTGTTCCCTGGGCTCTTTTGTTAGGGAAATATTCTCGCTATTTCTTTCTTTTTTTTTGTTCTCTCACTATTTCTTAATGACATTCATTAACAAAATTAACTAGTAATTACTTACATTCTGTATAATATATTGTCTAACATACATATTTATTTTTATATATAGTAACATATAGTATATTGTTAGTATCTGTAGAGAGAAAGAAATGGGACAGGTAGGTTGCACAATTATATTTGTCCTGAAATCACATCAGTCCAGCTTTAGTGAATTGGCAGCAACCTTTGAGGAGCAAAGGAATTCTTTGTGAAGTATTTAAAGATGGACTGAAGTTTGTTGAGAGCATTTTGTGGAGAGTGATGTGGTCCATGGGCTGTTTTAGTTTGTTCTCTAACTCTTCCCTTCTTGGGCTGGGCTGCGGTGGGCTAGGCTGGGCTAGATTGGACTTGCTCTCCATTTTCTTCTTCATTTAGGCATTGTTTCTGAGAGCAGCTTTGATCGTGCATTCTTACACTCATGGATGTTGCTTCCTGTCAGCTTCCAGCAGCAGGAGTCTTCTTTTCAGTGTCCAGTGCTTCCCCGAATGGACTCTGCTCATGAGAAGCAAACACCAAAAAACTAGGAGTCAGCTGATGAGAAACCTTCCTTCCTGCAGCCTTTGGTTACAGTTCCTCTGCCATGATTTGCTACCTGTCATTCCTTGGGCCATGTAGGCATCCTGCCATCCTGCTCTTTCACACGTGCGAGGCGTTCGTGAGATTTTCCTTTTTTCCTCTTTACCTAAACTCTATGCTCTGTGGCAGTTACTGTAGTCTCCTGCCCCCTGGCAAACAGCCAGTGCAGAACTTTGGGCTCCTAAGGTTCCTTGTCTGCCATGCTGTTCCCCGGCCAGGCAGAAAGGAGAGGGCAAGTCAGAGAAAGACAGTGACAATCATGAGGAATAGGGAACGGGGTACATGAATATGGACAGGAAAAAAGGTATTGATGTGGAATTTTTGCTCTCTGTGAGAAACAAGTTGACACCATTAGGTTTCACTTTGTATTAACATATGAGAGGTTGTTTCCCAGCTTTTTACGCTTGGGGAGTGGTGAACAACAAATTATTTCAGAACCAAGAAGGCAGAAATAACCCTAAGCATAGGCAAATTAAAGTGAAATCATTGGCATTTAATCGTTCAACAATTAGGGTAGATCACTGTTTTGGGGACCTGCAGAAAGTTCTGGCAGACTGGTCTATGGAATAGAGGTTGAAAAACACTATATACTGCAGCAACTGCCATGAATTTGTGCACTAGCGAGAATTACCTTAAATATGATCTTCACTTTGTTTTATGTCATATCACCTCATTTACATCATTCGTTGATGTGTTTTTAGAATATGGATTATTTTTATGCTATCAGAGCTCTGGATTTGTCCATATCTTTTCTTCCCAGTCTTATTTTTAAGAGTCCCGTCGTTGTAAGACACATTGTGTGTGGTTTTCTTGATGACTTTATTTAGAAGCATCCTGAACTAACTTGACCTGAGGGATCTTCTGGAGAAACTTTAAAATGGTCTGTGAAGCAGTCGTGTGGTGAGTTACACTGTGCACCCGAGCAGGGGAACAGATGTGTGCAGCCAGCCCCCGTGGCCTGCTTGGCTCTGTTCTTCTTCCCTTGCTTAGTGCTTTCCTCATGTACCACTCTTGTCACTCTGAGTGAGAGCTGAGTTGTTAATGACTTGCACAGGGTGGTACAAGAGTAGGTTTACAGTTGTTCGTATAAAAAAAATACAAAAATTAATGAATAGAAGTGTAAGAATAAAATCTGTTTTGTGTACTTACAACTGTAACCATGTACTTGCCCCTTCCCCACACCTGCTCATATGTAGAGTAGCTGGTTTTGGAGAGCAAATTTATAGATCTAGTCCTTATCATTAATGGTGAGCTTTTAGGAGGACCTAGATCAATCTTTCATGGGGCTTTTTTAGTGTCTATGGGTGTGAAATCTGTGATGCCAGATGCCAGGAGCCCATGGGAAGATAGCTCATAGATTGGATCTCCAAAATGACACATGTCATTTATAGGCCTACTTTTCCTATTTTAGGCATGTGTTTTTTCATAGTTTGTGTATGATGTTTACCTAAAAAGAAATGTGATGGGGGATGCTGAAACTTATACATTTTTTTTCAAGGAGTTCCCCCTCAGACTCCCGACTTCCATGACACAATATGTTTTCAATATCTGCGGAGCAGACCGATGCGTCCTTTTTCTGAGTTCCTTCAGAAAAGAAGGGAATCCATATGTACTGCAGGGTTGGTGGTGGAAGATGGGAGGAACTGTGGTAACACAAGTCTGGTGGCGATAAAATGTTTACATGTTAAGGTATCGGTTCCAACATCCGGTTCTATTTTGACAAACCCTCATTAGGCCTTTCCTGGTCCCCAGCATCAGTAAGTATTTTCTCTCCATAGTTCCAGCCATTTAACTTCAGCTTGCTGGCTCACCATCATCTTAACCTCTGCAGAAATCGTCAGTATAGGAGAAGGAACCTAAAGATGTTTAGTCCAACACTCAGAAACAGCATCAAGCTCCACCTTGACTTAAGCATTCTTTTAATAGAATATTGTCTTGTCTCATAGACCAACTACCTGCATTTTTTACCCAATGGGATAATAACTAGGACCTGTCTTGAGAAGCATACCCAGTTCATCTACCTCTGGACTCTTCATTACTCTCACTGTTGATTTAATTAAAGACTGGGATCCCTCAAAGCCCTATATTGTAGCTGGGTGATACCAGATGCTAGTAGATTTTAGAATATCAACTACTTAGTTGTTTGGAGCTCCAAAAATCTTTTGCTCTTATATTTTATGTCCAGTGTACTATATATTTTTTAAGGCATTATATTGCCTCATGTTGGATTTACTCCAATACAAAGGCCCACTCTTTGCTACTTCCCATACTTTCTGGAAACCCTATTGTGCCTAGAAGAGATTTTCTTCTTTTTTTTTTTCTTTTTTTTTGTATTTTTCTGAAGCTGGAAATGGGGAGAGACAGCCAGACAGACTCCTGTATGCGCCCAACCGGGATCCACCTGGCACGCCCACCAGGGGCGAAGCTCTGCCCACTAGGGGGCAATGCTCTGCCCGTCTGGGGCGTCGCTCTGCCGCGACCAGAGCCACTCTAGCGCCTGGGGCAGAGGCCAAGGAGCCATCCCCAGAGCCCCGGCCATCTTTGCTCCAATGGAGCCTTGGCTGCGGGAGGGGAAGAGAGAGACAGAGAGGAGGGGGTGGGGGATGGAGAAGCAAATGGGCGCTTCTCCTATGTGCCCTGGCCGGGAATTGAAACCCGGTCCCCCGCACGCCATGCGGACGCTCTACCGCTGAGCCAACCGGCCAGGGCCTAGAAGAGATTTTCTTATGTCAACTATAACCGAGTTTGTTCCCATCTCAAGTTTGTGTCTTTTAGCAAGTCGGAAGTATAAGACCAATGTTGTTTTTCTAGTTTCAGACAGATTTATGCCATATTTTGTATTTTTCATGTCTACAGATATTGTACCAATAGTGCTTTTCACCACTACATGCCTAAATTCCAAAGATTATTTTATGATTTAGGACCAAATTTGAATTTGCCTAATTGTAAGTTTTGAAGTTGTGCTGTAATAACTTATTTAGATATTTTTTAAAATAGCAATTTACTAATATTAACTCATTTTTAATTAAATGGAAGTTTTCAGAATTGCAAATGCTTATGGATATAAACTTGGTTAGAATATGATTGTTGCAGGAATGTTAAAACTAATGATCTTTTGACCCATTCATTCATTTATTCAATAATTGACCTTTATGGCACTCAGTTTACCCTGATCTGAAATGTTTGTGGAGATTATTATTAACAGTGTGGATAGGATACATTCAGAAATTCAAAACTAAAAATTAAAAACTGAAAGCATTTGTTATTATAATTATCTACATTTTAACCTGAAATTTGGTATTCTGTTCAGCCTTTGGACCAATGTAGGACTTGCTGTCCTTTTCTGTTACAGTCATAGCAAAATTGATAGGTTTTCTCTATGCCTGATACTCTCTGGAAATCTTAGATGTGACATCCACTTTTGCCTCGGTTACTTTTTGTTATTGCTAAAACCTTAAATGCATACTACCTGACACATGATTGGAACCTAATAAAAGGTTCATTGTGCGTGGAAGTGTATGTTAACTCAGTATTTTTGGGGCAATAATGCTGTATTTCTCACAATGTTAAGTTTGTGTATCCTTCATTCCAGAAATTCTACTTCTAGGACTTTAGATATACTTGTATACATGTTCAAGGATGTTACATTGCAGCCTCTCTGTAACAGGACCAAAAAACAAACAAACAACACAAAAACTGAAAACAACTAAAAGGCCATCAATAATGGACTGGTTCTATAAATTTTGGTGCTTAGCAGTAGAATACTATGTTATATGTTACCATTAAAAACAATAGAATGGATGTACATTTAAATTGACTGGGAAAAATATAAAAATTTTTATAGCCATTTTGTAGACTATGTATAGTATGGGGTTTTATATTAAAAAAAGAATATCCATAGTTGTACAAATAAATATTTATATACACTATGTGAATGTAAGGACTTGGAAAATATCTGGAAGATCCATTCAGGAACTGGGGCGTGGAACTTAACTTTCCATTCCGCGCTGTAGTGTCTGTAGTGTTGGATATATGAAGGGTGCATTAAGGAACTCCTTCACTGTGCTACCTGCCGCCAGCTAAGGAGAGTACTCTAGTGCAGTGGTTCCCAACCCCGGGGCTGCGGACCGGTAGCAGTCCGTAGGCCATTTGGTACCGGTCCACAGAGAAAGAATAAATAACTTACATTATTTCCGTTTTATTTATATTTAAGTCTGTTGCATCTAAGACTCACTCCTGACGCTTGTCTCGGTCACGTGATACATTTATCCGTCCCACCCTAAAGGCCAGTCTGTGAAAATATTTTCTGACAAACCGGTCTGTGGCCCAAAAAAGGTTGGGGACCACTGTTCTAGTAAGTCCTATCTACTAACTAAGCTATTTAGTCCGCCCCCCACGTGATTACGTCATGAACCGGGCGGTGGCGCGTGCGCATTAGCAAGGAGCCAGTGCGGTGGGTGGAGCTAGGTGGGTTTCTGGTAGGAACTTGGGGTCGGCTCTGGTTCAGCACGCAGATTGTTGGACTGGCGGCTTGGGCACTCTTGGCGTTGGGTGGGCGGTTTCTCCGGGCCCACATGAGCCAACGGCATGGATCCCGCGGCAGCTGGAGCCAGGGACGCGTCTTCTGTGGACAGTCCTCGGCCAAGAAGAAGAAGGGCGGAACCCACATCCCCGAGAGGTAAGGTTCTTGGCCCCTGGGCGCGGCCCCTCCCGCTCATAGCTCCTGGGCCTGGGCTTCCCCTCCTGTGACCCCTGCCTGTGTCTGTGGCGGCCGCGCGCACTCCTCGGTCCCTGCGGTCCCTGGGAGGCGCTGACCCGGCTGCTGCCCCGCCCACGGCGCTTTCTGAGGCCTCCCACCCTTTCAAGAGCGGGGCTCTGCCGTTGCCCCTCGGATACAATGGGGGAGGGTGCTTTTTAAGATATAGGGCTGTCAGTGTTGGGGACACTTAATTACCAGAACCGAGACCCCCTTTAATGCCGATAGCTGTGTTATTTTGGAATAGAAAATGTGATTAGTAAGTACGAAGTTTGAGTGAAAAACCCCCACCAGTACCTCTGAATTTTTAACTGAAAAACTTGCTTGGTATGGGAATCATAGGGGGCGTACTGTTGATCCTAACAGGTCTCATTTGCGAGATCTTATTCTATAGGTTCAAATGATTATTGTTGAGATTTTACTCAAAGGTGAAGTGAATGCTTCTTTATTCCCTGACACCTTCTTTCTTCCATTTCAACTCATTAAATCCCTTTCATTTGATCTCTTGAAAATATTTTGAATCTTTCAGCTGTTCTCTGTCAACATCCTAATACAGAACTAGCTGGATCCATTGCTGTTAGCTCCTATGTAGTGTAGTATATCTACCTACTCTTAGTGTACTGTATAAATATCTACTCTAGTTTCCTTCCTATTCATTCTTCACATAAGAATTTTGTAATAGGCAAATTGCTCATAAACATCACTCAAAAACATTGTTTTAAGAATGAAAAACCTTTTACCATGGCATTTAGGTTTTGTACTAGAGTACTGCTGTTTTGCCAGCCCCAACTTGTGCCTCTTTTGCCTGCACCTTCTATGCTTCCAATAGACTGGATTAACCTTAGGTAATTCTGACTCATCTTACAGAAGTCAGTTCAAATATTACTGGTCACTGTGACTCCTAGCATTATTAAGGGAAGTTCACAGCCTATGTCAGGTTTTCTTTTAAAATACGAACTCGAATTTCCCTACTGATCGGTTTGGGTGTGTGAGTTGTTAGAGGACTAAAAATCAGTAGCAAAGTGGAAGAATTGAATTAAGCTGTTTCCACAGGTATGTATTAAAGGCACCTTCGTGTTCATTACCGTGTTGGTTCTACCAACATGGGATACAGGAGGTCTGGCCATCTCTGGGTTTAAATATGCCTTATTTGTTGAGGCCTTTGCACTGTTCTGTTGCCTGGTATCTGTTTTCAAGGTGGGGAAACAGGAAGAAGGAAAGTACAGTTTCCTAGACAGGGGTGAATAAGTAGAGCAGCAAAATGCAAAGCAAAAAGAGAGGATTAAGGAGTCTGTCAGAGTCTGTGCAGAGAGACAGGTTAACAATTTTGTTAACAAAAATGTATTAACAGGTGGACAGACTATCTCCCGGTTGGACAGAGGATGCCTGGGACTCGTTTCATTGCTTTCAAAGTTCCTTTGAAAAAGGTAAGCAAAAATTAATTTAGTATTCTTTCATAAGCCTGAAGTCACCATGTAGAATATAGATTCTCAGTTCTATCACCCTCCATTTTCTCTTTTTATAGCACATACTTTGTATTACGCCCTCTACTCTCCTGAGATGAAATTCATAGATAAATAAAACCTACTTTCATACTTAATTTTAAAGAAAAAAATGTCAGCTCTAAGTATAATACAAGGAATAAATAAAATAATTCATAATGTAATATGTATTTATATTTCAATATATAAATGTTTAGTTGTGACTATACTAGAAATGATTAACTAGTCAGTTCCTTGCATCATGAATGCCAGTACCGTAAATGCAGACTGATTTAGGTGGATTATATCGCCTTAGTGGTAGCAGTTTCAATTCCAGTGAGCAGCTCTTAATAGATTTCCAAATAAAACCAAGTTAATTCTTCACTGGTTAGTAAGGTGATACTATCCTGGAAAATTTAGTTTACGTGAAAATTGTACAAACCCTTATGTTTATTTGTGAAATGGAGCTAGTTTCTAAGGCTTAGATCAGCAGTTCTCAACCTGTGGGTTGCGACCCCGGTGGGGTCGCCTAAAGCCATCGGAAAATACATAATGCATATCAGGTATTTACACTCCGAATCATAACTGTAGCAAAATTACAGTTATGAAGTAGCCACCAAAATTATTTTTTGGTTTGGGTTCACCGCAACATGAGGAACTGTATTGCGGGGTCACGACATTAGAAAGTTGAGAACGACTGGCTTAGATGATTATGAACAGATTTTTCACCAATATGAATGTTGAGTAGGACATTCAAGAGTCATTCAGGTATGAGACACATTTGTAGGCCTGAACTGAGTTTGACAAAATGTCTAGCATCCATGATCCCAGCCACCATGTGTCTGTAAGACCCTTTGTTCTCATTTTCACAACCAAAAAATGCCCTGGGTAGAAAGTTTTGGATGTTAGCATGGAAATTATGTAAATAGTTTTTTTGTTTGAAGTAAGAAAGTAATAGGGGGGCAATGCATTTGACCGATGTAAAAGCTGTGAGAAGATATTCCATGTCTCATTAAAGTAGCCACCATACCATGGATTAGCCTCAGAAACGGCTACTTTAAATGTATTGGGAATTTATTATGTGAGTCATAGGTCCTTTTTTATCTACAGTGTAATTTCTTGTGCATCTTTGGACTTAAAAATCAGTTATTTCATAAAGATAAACATATGCGTATTGCCTGACCAGGCGGCGGCGCAATGGATAGAGCGTCGGACTGGGATGTGGAGAACCCAGGTTTGAGACCCCAAAGTCAACAGCTTGAGCACGGGCTCATCTAGTTTGAGCAAGGCTCACCAGCTTGAGCCAAGGTCGCTGGCTTGAGCAAGGGGTCACTCGGTTTGCTGTAGCCTCCTGGTCAAGGCACAGATGAGAGAGCAATCAATGAACAACTAAGGTGCCTCAATGAAGAATGGATGCTTCTCATCTCTCTCCCTTCCTGTCTCTCTGTCTCTGTCCCAAAAAGAACAAACAAACATATGCTTCTTATATCCACCAATACCAAGTACAGTGTTTGACATATACCGTATTTCCCCATGTGTTAAACACTCCTGTGTATAAGACACATCCTAATACAGGGGCCCGAATTTTGAAAAATAAATGTATTACATGAAGTTATTGAACTCAAGTTTTATTCATCATAAAATTCATACAGCTCCTCATCACTGTCAAAACTCCCATCCATTAGCTTGTCATATCTGTGTCTGATGACGAATCACTGTCTTCATATATTGCCTCATCTTCAGTTCCATCGGTGGCATTTGAAATGCCACACTTCTACAACCATTGTATAAGACATACCCAGTTTTTAGACCCCAGATTTTTTAAAAAAATGTGTCTTATACATGGGGAAATACGGTAACTATTTAACAAATCTTTGTTGAATGAATGAATGGACTTTCCAGCCACATTTACAGTTCCTGTGAGTTTTCTCCTATATTCCTTCTCATGTCTATGCAGTTTTTCTAACTCTTTTGAGTCCCTACTCAGTGGCCTCTAGAAGTGGATTCCTGGGATTTTACAAAGGCCTCTGTTCAGCCCCTTGCCTGAAAGTATATCAGCAAGAGAGAAAACAGGAAGACTCTTTAGTTTGCTTTCCTCCACAAAGCCACAGATCTTTCCTGTATGATGGTGTCATTATAAACAGCCTCTTCTAGCTCTGATACTTAAGTGACTTTATTCAGTGTTGGGATGGTTTAAGACCCATTAGACACCACAGAGCTGTATAACCACTCCCAGTGCAGTACCTGTTCTTGCAGTAGAATTAGGGAGATGGATTATTCCTGTGTGGAAGTGAGATGTGACATTGATTCCTGTGTGTTTTATGGAAGTCACCAAAGGAGTCACTTCACTATTTGAGAGTCCCTCCTTAAACACACTGACATAGAAACTAGAATACGTTAAGTATCAAAAAACTGTGGCAAAAAATCCCCAGAAATTGAAAAGAGGGGGAAGTGTTAACAGGGTTTATTAAGGAAGGCTTTTCTAAAGGCCTGTAACTTAGTTATCGAAAATTAGTTCTTGTTCAGGTAGCTGGGAATGACCATTGATCCATCGGCTCCAAATCTTTAAGAAACTTATATAGAGATTTTTTGCCCTGTAATTTACTCTTTAAAGCTTTTATAATATTTTGTGGAAAACTCAGCATCATAAACCTATTAAATTTCCCTCACTTAATTCATAAACTTAAAATCATCTTAAATAATCTGATTCTAAATCATATAAGAAAACAAGGGGGGGAGGGGAGGGGAGGGGAGAGGGGAGGGGCACAAAGAAAACCAGATAGAAGGTGACAGAAGACAATTTGACTTTGGGTGAGGGGTATGCAACATAATCAAATGTCAAAATAACCTGGAGATGTCTTCTCTGAACATATGTACCCTGATTCATCAATGTCACTCCATTAAAATTAATAATAATAATAATAATAATAATAATAAAAAGAAAACATAGCCAGAAATATTCTGAAAAGAAGAATAATATTGTAAGGGGGTCATGGAGCCCTATTAGGAATTAAGTCTGATTGAAAGTGTTGCTGGAGCCTGATCAGGTGGTGGCGCAGTAGATAGAGCATCAGATGGGGATGCGGGGGGGCCCAGGTTCAAAACCCCGAAGTCGCTGGCTTGAGTGCAGGCTTATCCAGCTGGAGCACAGAGTTGCTAGCTTGAGTGTGGGATCATAGACATGACCCCATGGTCACTGTCTTGAGGCCAAAGGTTGCTGGCTTGAAGCCCAAAGCTGGCTTGAGCAAAGGGTCACTCGCTCTGCTGCAGGCCCCAGTCAAGGCACATAGGAGAAAGCAATCAATGAACAACTTAGGAGACTAAGGAGCCACAATGAAGAATTGATGCTTCTCATCTCTTTCCCTTCCTGTCTGTCTGTCCCTATCTGTCCCTCTCTCTGTCTCTGTCACCAAAAAAAAAAAAAGAAAAGGAAGTGTTGCTGGAGTACAGGAGATTTGAAGGTAGTGAAACTATTCTGTACGATGCTGTAAGGGTAAGTACAGGTCAGTAGAAATAGGTCAATCCCATAGAATTACCATAAAAAGAGTGACTCAATGTAAACTATAGATTTTAATTGACAATGATGTGTCATAGTTGGTTCATTGATTCTAAGAGATGTACCACACTGGTATGGAATGTTTGCGTTTGGGCGGCTGTGGGGTGAACAAAAGAGGGTATGAGTGGGAACTGTGTACTTTCTCTTTAGTTTTATTGTGAACATAAAAGTGCTCTAAAAACGACTATATTCATTAAAAAATATATATGTTGTTGGCACTGAAATAACTAATAAGATTAGTGTAACAGAGTACACAAATAAGCCAGATACTTAAAGAACATTTAGCAATAAAAGCCATTCTTTGTATATATGTGTGTCTCTGTATATACACAGACACACATATATTTAATCAGCATTTATGTGTGCCTGTTTATAGGCACTTCAGTTGGAGCTGATGGTCCCTGCCCTCTGGGAGTTCACAGTCTCATTAGGAGACTAACATGAAACAAACACAGAAATCAATATAAACACAGGAGCTTATTTTCTTCGCTTTAGTCTTTCTGGATGAAAGGATTGAAATATTGCTTGTAAGTTCCAGGAAAGTGAAAACTTTCCCTTGAAACTTATTCTATGTCAGCATCACAGGGCTTGACTAAGTGAATTATGTAATACAGGATTTTAAGCACAGCTTTGCAGTTTCATATTTCATTCTTTCTGACAGAGTTTTGATGGGAAACTTGCACCAGAAGAACGTTTTTCCCCCTTGGATCTTTTTAACAAAATCCGTGAACAGAATGAAGAGCTTGGACTGATTATTGATTTAACATATACACACCGCTATTACAAACCAGAGGTAAATGGAAATCTTAATTGAAAAGAACCTTCTTTCTGATACTATAATAATTCATAGTAATAATTAATACATCATGCCAGTGGTTCTCAAAGTGTGCACCCTAGAAAATTTCCAGGTGCGCCCTATAGTATTCCAGAGAAATATATGCCTGTTGGGGACCAAAAAACCAACAGGGTTTTTGGAGTTTAGATTTTTGGGGGACAGAGGTGTGGGGAATTGGCTGTAAGCTGACAGTCTGCCCAACCCCCCATCTCACTTGCCTGATTAGGTTGCAAAAGGCTGTTAAACTGTGGTGCTGGATTGTTTATACTGCCCCCCATGTTCTCTGGAAAGACTGGAGGCAAGTTTCTTCTAGTCTTTGTTTGGTGTAAAGTTAAGATGATATGTATGGTGGGGGTTTCCTGCACTCAACACAATTAAGAGTAAAAAGAGAGAAATTCTTCAATGTATTGATGAGGAAATGAGAGTTTGCCTTTCAAGTACACGCCCAAACATTGAAGAAATTGCTAGGACACATCAGGCTCATGTTTCTCATAAACACAAGAATGAAAAAACATATTCGTGCTGGGACCTGCCGAATTTACTAAATCTTACTAAGAATGTATCTATATACCTGTATATAAAAAGAATTTTTTTTGTCATTTTTAAATTTTTTAACCCCTCTTTTTTATGAATTCTAAAAAGCATAACTCAAGAAATGTAACATAAAAATGTTTTTTAATGTCAGAATAAATTTAATTTTGTCATATTTATTTCATTTAATTACCATAAAAGCATGCTTGGACTTTATCTATTTTTTCTTTAATATTTGACTTAATTATTATTACATATTTCTCAGAAATTTGGCTCCTGAATCTTATGTCATGTAATGACATGACATCAGTTATTTCTATGCTTTTTCAGTGATCACAGTTAGCAGATGTGTTTGTAGGTTTGTTTTTAATACACAATACATCATAATTCATACTGATACTTTTCCATTAAATTTAGAACTAAGGATTTTCATTTAACTTCTTCCAGCTTTTATCAATATCTACTTTTTCCCCTCCCTCCTCCAACAAGAATAGTAGTTCTCACCAGTGCCTGAAGTTTGCTGTGTCTCACAATGGAAACCCTAATTCTTCTGACTGTATTATACTTATATCACAGCTGCCTTATGGACCTTGAAATGTAAAATATTAGGTAGAATTATTTATACAGTTTTTAGTTACATATGCATTCATTCACATGAATTTTGCTTTCAGTTTTGTATATCTCTTTACTAATCCATTCTGTCAATTTAATAGAAATTAAGTGACACTTCCTGGTTGAAGCAGCTTGGGGAAAAATGGCTCTTTTATCAGAATTACTGACATATGAAATTTCTTACACTCTCTTGGTTTACATTCTGGCCAATTTAATTAATTTTTAATTTTTTATGCAAATTAATAATATACATATTTATGGCTTTGTTTCATAGGACTTACCAGAAACTATTCCTTACTTAAAGATTTATACAATCGGTCATCAGGTGCCTGATGGTGACACTATTTCTAAATTCATATGTGCTGTTAAGGGCTTCTTGAAGGAAAATGAAGATAATGGTGAGTTGGTTATCTTTCTTACCTGCACTTTGGCATGCATTTTTAGTGGGACTGTGGATTTTTATAGTTCCTACATTAGGCTTGTTGTATTTGATGATGTGGACATAGTAGGTGGTGGTAATAGAGTAAAGTGTTTTATCTTTTTATTGCTACAAATAAACAATTTAGTTTGAAAGAGAGGTCAGTGAGAAACATGAACTGAACTGGCTCATCTCTTTTATTAAATATTTGGATACCGGGTGGATCCCGGTCGGGCGCATGCGGGAGTCTGTCTGACTGTCTCTCCCTGTTTCCAGCTTCAGAAAAATGAAAAAAAAAAAAAAAATTTGGATAGGAAATATATAATAAACTAAAATAGGTTTGTTTTTTTTAATTTATTGCTTAAGAGGTGAAGTGAATGCGTGGAATGAAAGTTTAAAATCTCAATGTTTTAGCGTGTATAAAAGAGAAAACAAGTCAAAAGATTGGAGTGAAACAGATCCCTAATAGCAGAACAAAACGGAGTGGATTAGTGAAGTTGCACCGTCATTATATGTATTTAAAATTTTTTCTCTACTTTGGGTACAAGTAAGGAAAACCTTACTGAGGAGTCAGTGTTTGGGCTGCGCTGCAGGGAACAGGATTTAACCAAATTGAGGAAAGGACAGCTCAGGTATTGGGAACAGGTACAAAGCACAGGGCTTGAATGTGTGTCGTGGAGGTTCAGTCTCTGGTGCCACCAGAGAGTAGTGTGAAAGGGCATAGAATTCATGTATTCATTTTCAACAAATATTTATATAACGCCTTCAAAGGTGACATCACTGTTCTAGGAGATAGGAACAGAAAAAAGTTCTTCTTGTCCTTCTATATTTCATATCATAGTGGCAGAGAGACAAATAAACGAGTGAATGTGTGGAATGTCAGGTGTTAAGAGTTCTGGAGAATAACAGAACAGAATAAAGAGGTGAGACAATGTGGCAGATGATCAGGAATTGATCTATTAAGATATCATTTAGCAGCACCTTAATGGAAGGAAGGAACCAAGCCATTGGATATCTGGGGAAGACAGGGTAGGTAGTGTTCTAAAGCAGAGGGAATAGTGAGTGCAAAGTCCCTGAGGCACGACTCTCCTTGGCATGTTTGAGAAATAGCGAGGAGGACAGTGTCATTGGAATGGGGAGAGTGAGTGAGATCAGAGAAATACAAAATGGGATCAGAGATGTTGGCAAGGGCCAGGAGGAAGGTGGCTCATGTAGGTCCTTGTAATTCATAGTTCAAATCATTGTGGACTTCCAGTTTAGTTGGAAAGGCAGATTGATATCTGTTTATTAAGAGTCTAAATGCTATGCTTTGCATTTGGGTTTTATTCTTTTAACAAGGGAAAAACCCATGCAGGTGTCTATCTTAGAAAGATGACATCTTCCATATGGAGGATCATGAATCAGAAGAGATTACAGTGGGGAAGTAGTAATCCAGACCGGAGATGCTGAGTATCTTTCTACCAGACAGCACCTACTCACAGGAACATATTTTGCAGAAATCAGTCGCTTGCTATTGTTTGTAATTTCTCACATAATTTAAAAAAATGATGGGCTCATAAATCCTATGGCATAGAGGGAGAAAAGCCTTAGAAGTGATTTTGTGTTTGTTCAGTTTGCCTGCTGCGTAGCCTGCGCTTATATCTCCAAATCTTGCTTTTTCATTGTAAACTACCACCAGGGCTGTTTACGGGAGGGCGTACCTCACAGGGATCATGAAGCCATGGCAGGTGATGGGCAGAAAATGAGGGAAGTTATGGATGTGTCTTGGGAACTCAGGAATACAACAGAAACTGTCTTTTTTTTTTTTTTTTTTTTTTTTTACTGAGAGAGACAGGGACAAACAGGAAGGGAGAGAGAATTTTATTCTTCTTACAGCTTGTTGTTTTTTTTTTTTAATTCCCTTTTTCTAGATACAGTCAGTTACTGATGAGACAAATGAGTTTCTTTCAGTAGAGTTTTATTTTAATGTAAGTACCTGAGCAGGCCTTTCGTAAGTTCCACTATTGCATCTAATTGGGGACTATGCAAAATTACCCAGAGACAATGAATTTTGATTTTCTATTAGATGATTCTTTATAGTATGTTCCTAAGAAAACACTGATCTCTTCAGACTTATGTATTTTTACGTTGCAGTCATGTTTTGGTAACTCACAAATGTTACTCTGAAAATTTTATACTTTTTCTAAGGTATGTGCTTCAATTATTTAATTCTACATTCTCTGTTTTATAGACAGACTTATTGGTGTCCACTGCACCCATGGTTTAAACAGGACTGGCTACCTCATCTGCAGGTGAGTTGTAACCACTACAGGCAGATCACATCTAAGTTTTGTTTTATTACTGATATCAATTAGTTGCAAAAAGTGCAATCATTATAGAAATGTATGGAGTAGAAAGCAATATTGCCCACCACCCAGAGATTATCACCAGAAGTAATTTAGAGCATATTTTTTCAGACTTTAAAAATGTATATATATTAGTGCATATTTAAAAGGCTGCATTGTTCCTTTGTTTACTGATGAATATAAAATCAGAAGATTTTGATATTATAAAACATTAAAATAATGAACATTATTCTATGAACATTTTCAACTATATATGCTATTGTCTCAGCTAATTTTTTACTGAGAGGGAATTTCTTTTTTTTTTTGGTGAGAGAGAGACACACAGTCAAGGTCAGACAGACAGGAAGGGAAAGAGATGAGAAGCATCAACAACCTTAGTTGTTATTGATGGCTTTCTCATATCTGCCTTGACCAGGGGGCTACAGTCGAGCTAGTGACCCCTTGCTCAAGCCAGTGACCATGGGTTCATGTCTGTGATTTTATACTCAAGCCGGCCTTGATCAAGCTGGTGATCCTGCACTCAAGCTGGATGAGCTGGTGCATAAGCCAGCGACCTTGGGGTTTTGAACTTGGGTCCTCAGCATCCCAGGGCATTCTTCTAGCACTGTGCCACTACCTGGTCAAGCAAGAGAAAATTTCTTAATGAAAAACCTGATGTTCATATTATTTTTTGTGGTTGTTGCTACAGTATACTGATTTGTGTTTGTTTATTCAGAAAATATTTATTGAGCATTTGTTGTTGTAAGCACAGTGCAGGGTGCTAGCCAAAAGACTTGTGAGTTTGTGAGCAAATACACCGGCCCTTTAGGAATCTAACAGTCTAGAGAGAGAATAGCTATTCACGAATCACAGAAATGCATATAGAATTAAACTTTGACAAGTGCCAAGGTGGAGGGGGACATGGTATGAAGATGCATATTAATGGGGAAGATTTGACCTCTCTGTGAAGATTAGAGAAGCTTTTTGTGGGGAAGTTTGATCTGCTGTCTGAAGGAATAGTAGATATTAAGAAGACAGGGGCATTGGGGAGAGAATTATGGGTATAAGGAAAGTAAGACCCTATAACAGGGACTGGCCAGGAAGGCTAGGCCGTGGTGGAAGTATGGCATTGAAATAGAACTGGAAATATGGGTAGGATCTAGATCATGCAGGCTTATACTTAAGGTTTTTTACTTTATCTTAAGAGTAATAGAAAATCATTGATCTTTTTTCATTGAGGGTTAGTGTAGAACATGATCATTTGCATTCTCCACCTATCTATTTTGTACTATGTGGAGAATACACCTCAGAGGCACAGGGAGAAAGCACGTAGACAAATTAGGAGGCTTTTGTGGACATTGAACTTAATGGTGGCTTGGTCCTGGGTGTGGTGTTCATTTTGGGGGAAAGATGTGGACATTCTAGAGCTATTTGGGTGATGTCATTGTTAGAATTCGTGGTGAATTGAAAATGAGTGTAAGGAAAAATGAAGTTATGGTGACTCGTAATATTCTGACCCATCACTTGGTTAAATAATATTTTTTAGGGATGCTATTAATATTTTCCCTTAATTTCTCTTTTGCTATATGTTCATTTCCTGGTAAATATGCTCATATTTTGATTTTAAAAATTACTTGGATTTTATCAAGTACATTTTTAACATCTGCGAATTCTGTTTGGTATTTTCTTCTCTTTTATTTATTAAATTGTTACATTAATGTAAGAAATTTTATTAATACATTTTAAAATTTGTCTCATCCTTGGAATAAAGCCTTTTTGTGATTGTGGTATATCATTTTTAATTATCTATAATAATCATTGGATTAGATGTGCTAATTTTCTTAAGATTTTTATACTATATTGGTAAGTGAAATTAGACATTTTCTGAAAAAGTTGCTTTTTTAAATATATAAATGACTCAAATTATGTTGTTTTGTTAGATATTTGATTGATGTAGAAGGCATGAGGCCAGATGTTGCAATTGAATGTAAGTATGGGGGTTATCAATGTTCTTCCCTTTTTATAGAAGTTGAGGTAGAAATGTAGATGAAATTCTCAATTTCTGGAAGAAAAGAAAAGTTTGTAATTTATTTCTTCTGACATGAAATTATCTTTAGGCAAAACATTATGTCGGGATGTATCTGTAAATAAATGAGATATAACAGCCTGAATAGTCAGTGGATTTCAGCTCTGATCTGCTTTCTCTGGGAGAGAAGTGCTTTTTGTAGTTATGTCTAACAGTTCTTCCACTCCTCAGTATTCAATAGATGCCGGGGACATTGCATAGAAAGACAGAACTACATTGAAGATCTTCGGAATGGTCCCTTCAGAAAGTAAGTTGCAGTTTTCGTATGAGGTTTGTGGTTAGGGAGTTCCGTTTTTATGTCATTTAAGTTGCACGTGCCTATTCTTCTTGTGGCTTGTTTACTTGCTCAGGGAAACCTAAACAGATAGGAATGGGGAGAGGGTGGGATTGTTATTTTTATGGGCCAAAATATATATACTAGATTGGCTACTGACTTTGGAAACCAGTTAATATTGTGTGTAAATACCATTCTCTTTGAGGAATCGAGATTCCAGGGCTTCCAGATCAAGTGGTTTCGAAAACTCAAAGTATTTGATGGAACCAGTCCACACTGCTAATAAGGCTGTACACCGAGGACCTAGGAATAGCATGTGTCAGAGCCAAGGTTACCCAACACCGTCTTGGCATTTCCACACTCAGACCCAAGGTCTGCAGCACTCAGTAAGGTATCTCTGCTTTCCCTGTTTCTAGAAAGAGAAGTCAGTAGCATTAAAAGTTAGTGCAAACACATTGTGATAATGGTTAGGAACTGACATTTTCTTGCTAATCATTATTAACCAGATGATATTGTTTCTTTGTATTTTGCATTTCTGGCTGGAAAATCAAGTGTGGGATGGGAAATATATGACTTTTCAGAAGCAGTTGGGAAGGGGACTTAGAAATTGTTATTGCTTCTAAACTCAGGTTAAGCCAACAATTTGATGTCACTACCAGAGAGATTCTTGCTTTCTTTGGCTATGGTAATAGTGGTATAGTTTTCAGCATAAAGAAGTTTGATTTAAAGAGTAAATATAACTTACAGGGAAAGTAGTAAAAATTCCAGTTGAGAAACTTGGAAGGGATTCGAACAGTTAAATCAGAAAAATATTTCCCCTTGGGAAATAGAAAAAAGTCTCAGTACAGTTAAAATAGCAAGGTTCTGTTCTTTGCCTGTTAATTTAGCAAGGTTTTGATAGAGCAGTCAGCATAGTGGTTGGCAGGCTGGACCTGGATTTGCACAGCATTCCCTCCGTCATTCCCTGTGTGATCTGGGGTAAGATTTCTAAATTTCTCTTTTCTCATCAGTCAGATGGAAATTTTAATAATACCTACCTTGTAGAGATTGTTTTTGACTATTATGTGAAGTAAAAAAAATACTTTATCTCACCGTTCAAATGGATGTCATCATTTTTAGAAGATGTAAACCTTTTTTTGTAAATGCTGCTTATGTTGACAATGGCACTGAAAATTGGTATGGTCTTTTTGAAACAGTATTTTAAAGCCATAAAAAATGCTCCTACTTTGTAATTTCACATTGAGACTAAATATATATTTTAAAATATGGTAAAGTTATATTCATGTAATCATTCAGCACATTTCTCAAACCTCCCTACTACATAGCAGACACTTGACTAGGTGCTCCGGATACAGTCGTATATGTTCTGAGATATTATAGTGAGAAAGCATGTAGTAACTTACATTTCTTTCTTATCTTTTTTTTTTTTTTTTTTTTAGCGTGAGAGACAGAGACAGACAGATAGGGACAGACAGGAAGGGAGAGAGATGAAAAACATCAATCCGCCCCCTCCTAGGTTGTCCAATATTTTGGCATACAGATCTTCATAGTATTTTCTTACAATACTTTGTATATCTTTGGTGTCTGTTGTTACCTCTCCGCTTCCATTTCTTGATTACCTTTTCAAAGAACCAGCTCTTGGGTCATTGATCCTCTGTATTTTTTTTAGATTCTGTGTCATTTATTTCTGTTCTGATCTTCATCATTTCCTTCCTTCCACTTCCTTTGGGCTTTATTTGTGGTTCTTTTTTTAGTTCTTATGGATGCAGGGTTGTTTATTTGAGCTTTTTCTTGCTTCTTAAGGTATCCTGTAATGCAGTGATTTTCAACCTTTGTTTCTCATGCACTCATAAACTTAATTACTAAAGAAAAAGGGGCCCTGACCTCTTCTTCCTTAGTAACTAATTTATTTGTGCCATGAGATGAAATGGTTGTATTTAGTCAGGGGCACTGACCTTAGTACTTAGTGTGTGTTTGTGCCATGAAAAAAAAAGGTTGAAAATCACTGCAGTGTAATGCTATGAACTTCCCTCTCAGGACTGCTTTTGCTGTTTCCCATAGATTTTGCATTGTTGTATGTTCATTTTCATTTGTTTCAAGGAAATTTTTTATTTCTTCCTTGATCTCGTTGTTAACGCATTCGTTATTTAATAACATGCTATTTAGCCTCTTAGTGTTTGAATATTTTTCAGTTTTTTATTGTAGTTGATTCCTAGTTTCATGCCATTGTGATCAGAGAAGATGCTTGATACGATTTCAATCTTAAATTTATTGAGACTCATTTTGTGTCCTAACATGTGGTCTATCCTAGAGAATGTACCATGAGCACTTGAAAAGTAGGTTACATTTCTAAGAGTGAAGAATAGCTATGCAAATTATGTCCATACTATGACATTTTATAAAGCCATGAAAAGTGATAGCTCACTTACGGTAAGTCAAAATAATTGATTATGATTTAACAGAAAAACGAAAAATGGAAAAGATGCTGGGGGAAAAGATAAAAAAATGATATATTAACCAGGAAAATTAGATTAGGTAAGGTTGAGAGGTATAGGAGTGGTGGTGGGTATATTTTCTTTTCTTGATTTCAGATTTTTTTTGTATGATATTAGATTTACCAATCTTGCTTTTGAGACAATTTAAATTTTCCAAATTTGTTGCACATACTATGGTTTTAATTTCTATACTTTATAATTAATTTATATGTGTATATATTTATAAAGTGATAGTAGCATTATTTATTCAGAAATAAGTAGCTTATTCTGCCTCATGTCAATCTGCCAGACCAGGAAAGAAAGTTACTGATGAGAACAGTGCAGGCATTTCCCTCTGTAGTGAAAGGTGGAAAGGCTCCTGGGAATCTGCTGTGTACTGAGACATTATGGTACTTAATTTAACTGCATTGTCTAAATTTACCTCCAGAACACTGATGAAGAGGGAAGGTGCTATTAGGTCCATTTTATAAGGAACTGAGAAATGCAAAGATTAAGCAATATATCTGCTAAGGGCACAAAAGAAAATGGTAGAACCAGAGTATCTATGTTTTATTTTACAAATCTAATATATTTTATAAAACTACTAATAGTTTATTACTTTTTCTTTTAAGAAAATTTTCAAAGAATCAGAACGTTTACCAGAGAAGCCATAACCCTCCTCCGGGTCCCCCTGGAGAAGACTATTCACAAAGGAGGTACTCTTGGAATGTGCAGCCAAATGCCAGTCATGCAGTCCAGAACACAAGCTGGAGTCCTGGCAGTTACTGTGGACTGCCGTATCCAACCTACTACAAATGGACCAAGTGACACTTACCACCCTGGAAATCTGTCTGCAGATTTCAGAACTGAAGACAGCTGATATGACTTTTTATAAGATCAGGTCATATGAGGATTATAATCCGTTTTTTTCTCCCTAGTGTTTAATGGTAAGGAAAAAATATATTGATACTTTTCTGATAAATTTGTAGTATTTGCAATAGTAAAGAAAATGATCTGTTGTTCCAGTCTTGAATTTTTTAAAAAAGATGTTATTTTGGAACTGATAAGGTAATAAAGAACATTCCTTGTACATAATTTTTAAAAATTCTATCTTTTCTAGGAATTTCTTTTGACTGGGTTTATCACATGATTATGTGTATACAAAAATTTTTAGTCATGTTCTATTTTGCCATGCCCTATACTAATCCAATCATTAAGAGTCTTTTTTTTTTACCTCTAACTGTTCAAGATTTCTATTAAAATCTACCTAAAAGACAATCTCTTTGGAACCTAATCATTATTTTTAATAGTTGTAGTATTTTTGTGATTAGACATTTATTTCTTTGGCATTCTATTTGGGATTTGATCAACTTTCTCTCACTGAATTGTCTGCCATCTAACACAGGAGTGGATAAACTTTTAGGAATCGATTGGTAATTGGGTAAGAGACTAGTAAACCAGAATCCTGGTAGTTTACCTGACAGGGTAAGTGTTATCAACTGTGTAAAACTACTCAGAAAACTTGAAAACTTATATAAAGGTTGAGCCTTACCTATGGTGGCACAGAGGACAAAGCATCAACCTGGAATGCTGAGGTCATGAGTATGAAACCCCGGGCTTGCCTGGTCAGAGCACATGTGGGAGTTGATGCTGCCTACTGCTACTCCTCCCCCCTTCTCTCTCTCTTTCTCTCCTCTCACTGTCCTCTCTGTCTATAAATGAATGAATATAATAAAAAGAATGGTTGCTTAAGGAACAGAATAGAAGATGACATCTAAAGTCTGGGTTTTCTGGGAAGACTTGCATGGCTCGTTGTGTTTTTGATTCTCTGCTGAAAAGAACTTGCTGGGATCATTCTCCACATCCCTCTCACAGTGGAGTAGTCCCTTCACCTTGACTCTTTCTGAGTTATCTCTTCTGCTCCTCTACTTCTAGAACACACATGGATCTCTTGGGAGTCGTTAATTATTTTTAGTTGCAGAGGAAGCCAGAAATCTTAGCTACAGAAAATGTCACCACCATAACATCAAAAGTATCTGTAGATATTTGATGAATACTTGAGCAACTTGGCTTCATTTTCTAAAGCCTCTTATTTTGAAAATTTGTATCAGAATGTCTTACACTACCTGTAACAGTTGTTTTATCCATTCTCTTTTTTATATGAACATGTTGAACTTGACCTTAAGGAAATGCTGTAACTCAGCTACTCCCTGGGCTGTGTCTAATTAGCTCAGTCAAATTGCTACTCTTCATCTAGGTCAGGGGTCGAGAACCTATGGCTCACGAGCCAGATATGGCTCTTTTGATGACTGCATCTGGCTCGCAGACAAATCTTTAATAAAAAAATAATAATGTTAAAAATATAAAACATTCTCATGTATTACAATCCATTCATTTCCTACCGCTCATGTTCATGGTTGTGGGTGGCTGGAGCCAATCACAGCTGTCCTTATGGACAACACCAAATTTTTATTAGATAATGCATAACGTACACGGGTCGTTGTATGGCTGTCACTGAATTACATTTTAAAATATGTGGCGTTTATGACTCTCTCAGCCAAAAAGGTTCCCGACCCCTGATCTAGGTGATGGCTCATAAAGTTTTTCCTTCCACATTTAACAGAGATGCAAGTGTTGTTGCTAAAAGGCTGGCTCACTTGACAAGAAATGGGAGCAAGACAACTGGTGAGGCAAAAAGAACAAGCAGGGACAGGTATTGGAATCCAGCTAGTCTATTAGTTGTAAGGAGTTCTTCAGTAAGCAGTTTCTAAGGAGGACATTGGCAGTAGAAGTGCTATCATATCAACACTGCAACCCTCAGAAAATCTTTCTTTACCCTATTGTTCCCTCTGTCCCGTTCCTCTTCTATTTCATTTACCAGCATGGCCTGTTAAACACTAGGCTCCATTTTCTATCTTGTGTCTCCTTTATTCTTCAACACACTATTCTTCTGTCTTCTACTCACACAATACCATTGAGTGTTTTCTACTAAAGGGACCAGCAACTCCCATTTTTAAAAGGTCTTTAGTGTTCTATTTCAGCTTTTTAAATGTATATTTATTAAAAATAACTTAGTAATTTAACATTCAAATAGTTCTACCAAGATTACCATGAAAAAGAATACTCTCCCACTTGACGGGGTGGTGGTGTAGTGGACAGAGCATCGAACTGGGAAGCTGAAGACCCACCTTCAAAACTCCAAGGTTGCTGGCTTGAGCCTGGGCTCACCAGCTTGAGCTGAAGGGTCACTGGCTTGAGTGTGGAATCGTAAACACAACCATGTGGTCACAGGTTTGAGTCCCAATATCTCTGGCTTGAGTTAGGGGTCACTGGCTCAGCTAGAGTCCCCCCAGTGAAGGCACCTATGAGAAAGCAATTGGTGAACTACTGAAGTGCTGCAACAACAAGCTAATGTTTCTCATCTCTGTCCCCTCTGGTATGTCTCTCCCTATCTGTCCTCTCTCTGTCTCTCTTTGTCTCTGTCTTTGTCTCTCTCTTGCTTAAAAAAAAGAAATGTCTCCTGCCACCATCCCTGCCATACCTGATTATCACTCCCCAAAGGCAGTCACTAAGAATTTTTGCATTATCTTCTAGTATTTGCTTCCTTACTTAAATACTATGCTTATATTGCCACTTCCTGATTTTTCAATATGATATTATCTATTGACTTCTTACTGTGGAAGATTAGGATTTAGCCTTTTCTCATCATCTACGCACAATACACGCTTCTGTTACCTCAGTTTTGCAGTACAGTTAATTTCCACCTTTTGGTTAAATCCTGCTAATGGAAACTTATTTACTAAGTCAATACCACTCACCTCTGAGCCATAGTATACCATGATTATTTCCTTTTATATACCACTCACCCCCATTCTTGCCTCATTTGTTTGCCTATCATTCATTCATCCTCCAAATCTCTAACACCACTGTAACATTTCTCTCTCTTTTGTTTTTAGGGAGGAGAGAGAACAGGAAGTGAGGGTGAGAAGCACCAATTCATAGTTGTTTTCACTTTGGCAGTGAATTTTTTGCCTCTCCTATGTGCCTTGGCTGGGGTTGAGCCCGTGACCCTTTGCTCGAGCGAGCTACCTTGACCTTTTCATGTGAGTGACTTTTGGGCTCAAGCTGGCAAGCCAGTTTCCCTTTGCTCAAGTCAACGACCTTGTGCTTTTCATGCCAGTGCCCTTTGGGATCAAGGAGGCAGACTTGAGCGTTTGGACGATTCCCCTGCTAAAGCCAGTAACCTCACACTGACGAAGCCTGCAACCTCGGGGTTTCAAACCTGTGACCTCAGATTTCAGGGTCAATGATTTATCCACTGTGTCCCCACTGGTCAGACTGTAACATTTTTCTTAATGTGGATAAGATAAACACATTAGATTCTTTTTCATTTGAGAGCTTTCCTGCCCTGGCCTGTTGGCTCAGCAGTAGAGAGTTGGCCCAGTGTGTGGAAATCTCAGGTTTGATTTCCGGTCAGGGCACACAGAGGCAATCATCTGCTTCTCCACCCCTCCCCTTCCTCCCTCCCTCCCTCTCTCTCTCTCTCTCTCTCTCTCTCCCGCAGCCTGGTTTAAATGGTTTGAGCAAATTGGCCCCAGGTACTAAGGATGCCTTTACGGGATCACCTCAGGTGATAAAAATAGCTTGGTTGCCAAGCAGCAGAGCAGTGACCTCAGATGGGCAGAGCATTGCCTGGTAGGAGGCTTGCTGGGTGGATTCCAGTCAGGGCACATGCGGGAGTCTGCCTCCCTTTCTTTCACTTAATTAATACACACACACACACACACACACACACACACACACACACACACACACAAATCTTTTCTGGAACCTCCTGACCTGTTCCAGCTTGGGCTCTATATTAGTTTGTAGTGCTGCCATAACAAAATACCACAGACTGGGAGGTTTAAAGAATAATCTTTTCTCACAGTTGTGGAGGCTAGAAGTCTGAGATCAAGGTGTTGGCAGGGTGGGTTTCCTCTGACACCTCTCTTCTTGTTTATAGATGGCCTTCTTCTCCTTTTGTCCCCACCTGGTCTTCCCTTTGTGTCTGTGTCCAGATTTCCCCTTCTTATAAGGACTCTAGTCATATTACATTAGTGCCCACCCTATAACCTCATTTAAACTTCCTCTTTAAAGACCCTATCTCCACATATAGTCACATTCTGAGGTCCTGGGGGTTAGTGTGATTACGGCGTGAATTTTGGGAAGGCACCACTTAGCTCATGATGTGCACCTCTCTATACCTGGGGTATAGCTCTTGCCCTGGGATTTCTTCTCACCTTCACCATGGTCATTTATTATGCCCTCCTCTGTGTCCTGGACCCCATGGCTGTTGCTTTCCTGGCTTATTTCTTGTTTGCTGGAGTATATCCTCCTGTAGCTTCCCAAGCAGAATTAATGGGCTGTAAGCTTTTTGAGACTTCTGCATGTCTGAAACGGGTTTATTATTCTTTCACTGCATTGATAATTTGATAGGCTATAAAAGTATAAGTAGACACTTTTATTATTCTTTGCTACAATCATTGCTCTTGAAACCTTGTGCTCTTCTGATCTCAGAGCTTTTATCTGTGACATGCATTTTGTCTGTCTGAACGCTTTAGGATCTTTATCTCAGATGTCCTGAAATTTCATGATATGCCTTAGTGTTGATATTTTGTTATTTGTAATACTAGATTCTTAGCCCTTTCAGTCTGCCACCTTATGTGCATCTGAGAAATTTTTTTGCTTCATCCTATTTTCTTTTTCAGGAACTTCTCTTAGTTGAATATTGGATTTTCTGAAATATACCTCTATTGACTTCTTCAGCTTTATTTTCTACCCTTCTATTGATTGTTTAGATTTTTTGCTATATATATATATATTTTTCAAATGTCATGTTTTCAGGTACTTTATTATTATGAATATTAAATCATTTTATTAATTTGGCAAGGAAAATTTTTTCAAGTGATTATTACTACTAAGTGTGACAAGTACTCATCAATACCTCTATTTCCTATCCTACTCCTCATCCCTGTTTTTACATATCTAAAAAGTTCTTTGAAGTTCAACTGACTAATTTTTTTTTTATTGAGGAAAGATATACAAGGCCAATGATGTACATACTATAGGAAGACATACTTGTAAATTGATTCTCTTTCTTTATTGAATGTACTGTCTGTCCGCTCTCTAAAGTTATCAATTATTTTTAGGTTTCTTCCATTCCCTGCATCAGCTCTTTCCCCTTTTATGTCTTGTTTGTTGATGCCTGTCTCTCATGCGGGAGATGTCATTGAAATATCTGGTAACCTCTGCTCATCATTCTGTACTTAGGACTGAGCCACTCAAAGCTGATGGGAGCCCTGTTTGTGTCATGGTAGATTTGTAATAAAGTGGGCGGCTTGCTTGTTGTTTACTTTCCCCTTGCTGTACACTTGTAGGTTTCATTTTTCTTTAGTCTGTTACCATCTTTGATAAATTCTTTTTTTTTTTTTTTTTTTTTTTTTTACAGAGACAAAGAGTCAGAGAGAGGGATAGATAGGGACAGACAGACAGGAATAGAGAGAGATAAGAAGCATCAATTATCAGTTTTTCATTGTGACACCATAGTTGTTCATTGATTGATTTCTCATATGTGCCTTGACCGTGGGGTTACAGCAGACTGAGTAACCCCTTGTTCGATTCAGTGACCTTGGGTCCAAGCTGATGAGCTTTGCTCAAACCAGATGAGCCCGCACTCAAGCTGGTGACCTCGGGGTCTTGAACCTGGGTCCTCTGCCAGGTTTATTTTTAGGTTATTTTTAGAAACCTAAAACCATCCCAGTCAGATGCTCTTATCCACTGCGCCACCACCTGGTCAGGTTGAGTTTTTAATCTGTAAAAATTCCTTATAAGTCCTGGCCAGATAGTTCAGTTGGTTGGAGTGTCATCCTGAAGCGCATATGTTGCCGGTTCAATCCTTGCTCAGGGCATATACAGGAACAACTGAGGAACAGCTTGCCGTTCCTGTCTATCTCTTTTCCTGCTGCTCTCTAAAAAGAAAAAAAAATTCCTTTACCATCATTTTTTTGGGGGGAGGGTGACAGAGTCAGAGAGAGGGACAGAGAGGGACAGACAGACAGGAAGGGAGAGAGGTGAGAAACATCAATTCTTTGTTGCAGTTCCTTAGTTGTTCACTGATTGCTTTCTTATATGTGCCTTGACTAGGGGGCTACAGCAGACTGAGTGACCCCTTGCTCGAGCCAGTGACCTAGGACTCAAGCTGGTGAGCCTTGCTCAAATTAGATGACTCTGCGCTCAAGCTGGCGACCTCGGGTTCTCGAACCTGGGTCTTCCACATCCCAGTCCGATGCTGTATACACTGTACCACCGCTTGGTCAGCCGTTAAGCTTGATTTTTATGCATAATTTCCCGGGTGTGTAACCATTGAGTACCCTGAGTCATAATTTGGTCCTACAGTCTCAACCACACACACTCCTATTGTTGAGGCAGACCCCATCCAGGATCCTGTTGAACCGCTTTTCTCATATACTTCCAATAACTGCCCTGTAATTAAATCCTAGAAACAAGCTTGTTCATGTTATTCCCTTCTTCAAAATCTTGAATGGGTCTGGGCTTTCAGAATCCACTTACAACTTCTTGTCAAGACCATTTGTGATCTGATTTTCAGCTGCTTTTTAAAAAAAAATTTTTGTTTACTCAAAATGTCTTTTAATTTTAAAATATCCAGCATTCACTCTCAACTCAAAATTCAGATGCGTTTTAATCTCCCTGCCTACAGTGCACACAGTGCTCACAGTGGGTCAGGGAGAGGGCCACTGTGGGAGGGACATAGACACAGAAAGATGGGAGGAAGTGTAGGCTGACAGGAGACTCAGACCCAGGCCCATTGTAGTGAGCCCCTCGAGGTGTCTGGGGGTACAGGCATTGCCTAGGATTGTCTTGGTCCCTGCTTGGACCACTGGCGTGCCCTAGGCTTCATGTTCATTCCTGACGCACCATTCCATGAGATTCCAGGTGGGGCTCTGAGTCAAGGTGAGGCCACAAGGGCCCTCGGCCCAGAAAAGGGAAACACAGTCTGCCTTGGGATTGGAGGGGCATCAGGTAGGTTAATGGGTTGAGCAGATTCCTTCAGTGCAGGACTCCAGAACCCCAACTGTCCGGATAGGGTGGTCACAGTCCGTTTGTCTGTCTTCTGGAGGCTTTTGAGCCAAAAGGTGACTACCATATCAGCTGGTAAATAATGTACCTGCCTGCATTTTCACTGAGCTGAATGATCTTCACCACCTATGTCAGGGTGAGAGTAGGGCTGGGCAGAGCCCCCAGGGACCCAGAGGAAATCTGGGGGCAGCCGTGACTCTCCAGCTGATTTTTCCTGGGTTGTGTAACTGTTGAGTACCCTGAGTCATTATTTGGTCCTACAATGTCGACCACACACACTCCTACTGTGGAGGCGAAACCCATCCAAGATTCTGTTGAACCACCTTTCTCATATACTAGGAATGCCCCAGTATTAGGTCCTAGCAACGAGCTTTCATGTTATTCTCCTTTTGGAAATCTTGAATGGCTAAGGGCCTTAAGAATCCACTCCTAACTAATCATCCAGGCCTTTTGTGAACTGCTTTCCAGCTGATTTCTTAAAAGCCTCTGCTATATTCCACTACATTCTTCAGTCTGCCAGCCATTTCCTGAGTCCATTGTGTTGTGTGCATTTATGCTGCTGTGTCTTCACCGTTCAGGTTGCTTGCTTGGCTGAAATGGCTCCCTGTGCTGTCTCTGATCAAATCATGCTCGCTTTTGAAGCCCCACCTTTCCAGGAAAGATTACTCCCCAGCAATGCTTCCCCACAGGTTTCTTTCTTTTTCTAAATGTACCTGTGTCACTGCTTAGCATTTATCTCATTTATCTCCTGTTACATGAAACAGGTTCTTAGTGTGGTCTCAGATTCCTTCAACACCCTCCTCCTCCCTGAAGGTGTCTTCTACCACCTGATGACACTCTTTTTGTGTTAGCAGCAAAGCATACAGCACTCCCTGAGTTGACTAGAGCCTAGGTTAAACTGGACCTGCATTGCCTTGAAATCCCACATCAAACCCTCTCTTCTCAGTCACACCTTCACTTCAGAGGTAAATGTCACACTACAGGCCACAGAATCTGGCTCTCTGAGCTGCTGCTGAAGAGGGAGATGATCAGTAGTGTGGAGGAGTCAGTTCCCAGAGTGGAGGAGTAGGAGTGTGTGTAGTCGACTTTGTTAATGGATCCCAATAACAACAGGAGCGTGGCAGGCTAATTTTCACCCTTCCCCCCGTCTGTGGACCACTCAGGATGGTTTTCCTTTCCAGAGTGAGTCCACCTGTTGAGTAAACATATGCCATTCAAGCTATGTGTCTTGGCTCTGGCTCAGTGTGAAGTCTGCCGTGAGATAACCTAATTATGCCATAATGCTTTGCATCTTTTCTTACTTTTCTTCTCTTTTTTCCTCACCCTCATCACCCAAAGAAAAACTCGGCAATTTAACCATTGCTTCAGGCTCTACCCACTAGATCAGGGGTCTCAAACTCGCAGCCCACGGGCTGCATGCGGCCCACCGAACAATTTTGTGCGGCCCGCAGACTAATCCACGAAGTTCAAAATATTTTGGATAAAATTAAGTAAGCCTAGGGGCCTACTTGTATTTTTCATTTCTCTAGCATCCTAGCTAGATATTAGCTTAGTTAACAGCAGTTGTGATGCGAACTACAGTTTCTGGTCGTTTTGTGACACTGAGTAAACTGCATGTACGATTGTGCTTGTTGTACTGATTTTTTTTTGTTTTCAACTGCAGTGAGAAAAGTGTTGCGTAACAGTTGCCTTTTGTAGACCTAGTGCGGCCCGCCGAACGGCTGTGATCTTGCTCTGCGGCCCACATACTGAGTTGAGTTTGAGACCCCTGCTCTACATTATTTCTTAATAAATATGGCACTCATAGTTTTAATCATTTCACCATGCGTAAGAAAGCGGAAAGTATTAGAGCTCTCCCACTGATTGGACATTGAGATCCTACCAATATTTATACCAGGGGTTGGGAACCTATGGCTCGCAAGCCAGATGTGGCTCTTTTGATGGCTGCACCTGGCTCACAGATAAATCTTTAATAAAAATATAATAACATTAAAAATATAAAACATTCTCATGTATTACAATCCATTTCCAACCACTTATGTTCATGGTTGCGAGTGGCTGGAGCCAATCACAGCTGTCCTCAGGGGCAACACCAAATTTTTATTGGATAATGTGTAACGTACACGGGTATGGCTCTCACAGAATTACATTCTAAAATATGTGGCATTCATGGCTCTCTCAGCCAAAAAGGTTCCCGACCCCTGATTTATATCTCTTCAAATGCAGAAATATCAGTTACATCCAAAGTAAGTTTTCTTTTTTTTTTTTTTTTCTTTCTGAAGCTGGAAACGGGGAGAGACAGTCAGACAGACTCCCGCATGCGCCCGACCGGGATCCACCCGGCACGCCCACCAGGGGCGACGCTCTGCCCACCAGGGGGCGATGCTCTGCCCCTCTGGGGCATCACTCTGCCGCGACCAGAGCCACTCTAGCGCCTGGGGCAGGGGCCAAGGAGCCATCCCCAGCGCCCGGGCCATCTTTGCTCCAATGGAGCTTTGGCTGTGGGAGGGGAAGAGAGAGACAGAGAGGAAGGAGGGGGTGGGGGTGGAGAAGCAAATGGGCGCTTCTCCTATGTGCCCTGGTCAGGAATCGAACCCGGATCCCCCGCATGCCAGGCCAATGCTCTACCGCTGAGCCAACTGGCCAGGGCCAAAGTAAGTTTTTTAAGAAGTACAATTTATTTTCAAATGGCACGGGAATAGTTTTTGGAATCTGAATGTCTTTCATGACCCGTTTGTTCAGCTAACACTTCCAAGAAAGTCTATGTATGGCCAAGTAAAACAAGGTTGATATTCTTAAGAAAGTTCTCAGTTAACTCTCAATCAGTTTTTAAATTAATTTTATGACACATAATCTCTGTACCTCTGTATTTGTAGGAAAAAAAAATCATCTTTACTTCTGAGATAACTTTTTGAAAAATGGTAAAATTCTCTTTTGTGTGTGTGTCAGAGACAGAGACAGAAAGAGGGACAATAGGGACAGACACACATGTAAGGAGAGATGAGAAGCATCAATTCTTTGTTGTGGCTCTTTGTTGCAGCTCTTTAGTTGTTCATTGATTACTTTCTCATATGTGCCTTGACTGGGGGGGGGGGGGCTACAACAGAACAAGTGACCCCTTGCTCAAGCCAGAGACCTTGGGCTTATGTCAGCAATCTTGGGCTTCAAGCCAGCAAATTTTGGGTTCAAGCCAGCGACCATGGGGTCATGTCTATGATCCCACGCTCAAGCCAGCAACCCTGTGCTCACTTTGTGAGCCCAAGCTCAAGCTGGATGACCTGTGCTCAAGCTAGCGAGCTCAGGGTTTAGAACCTGGGTCCTCTGCGTCCCAGTCCCAGTCCAATGCTCTTATCCACTGCACCACTGCAGAGTCAGGCAAATTCATCCTCTTTTAGTGTATAGTTCTGTGAGTTTTGTCAATCGCATTCAGGTTTGAAGCTACAATTACCAGTTTCATCACTCCGTCACGTCACTTTGTAACCAACTGCTCCCACCACCCTCAGACCCTTGCAACAACTTACCTGCTTTCATTCCCAGTGTGTTTACCTTTCCTAGAATGTCATGTAAATGGAACCAGACAGTACATATAGTCCTATAGTCGTTTGAACGTGACATTTTGTTTAGCATAATTAATTTAAGATTCATGTCACTGAGTGGCTCGGTATGGCACTGCTTTTAATGCTGAGTTAGAATTCTTCTATGGATATATCACTATTTGTTTATCCATTTACTAGTTGAAGGATTGGATTATTTTCAGTTATTGACTTTGATTGTTTTTTTAAAGATTTTGTTTATTGATTTTACAGGTGTGGGGGGAGAATGAGAAGCATCAACCCATGGTTGCTTCACCCTTTTTGTTTATTGATTGCTTGTCATATGTGCCTTGACCAGGCAAGCCCAGGGTTTTGAACAAGCAACATCAGCATTCCAGGTCAATGCTTTATCTACTGCACCACCACAGGTCAGGCAGCGGTTTCTGACTTGTACAAAGATGCTATTTACCCCTCCCCCCAAGTATTCCCCTTTCCCACCCCAGAGCTATTACCCAAGTAACCACTGATCTGCTTTGTGTCTCTTTAGAATAGATTTATATCATATAAGTAAACCACACAGCATGCACTATTTTTATGTCCGGCCTTTTTTAATCAGCATATTACATATTTTGAAATTCTTCTCCATTATTGTATTTAGCAAAAGTTGATCCTTTTTACTGTCAAGTTGAAGTCCATTGTATGGACCTACAATTTATTTATACATTTATGTTCTCTTTGAGTTTTATGTATTAATTTTTAGAACAAGAGAAACAGTGTTGTTATACTTATTTATGCATTCATTGGTCAACTCTTGTATGTGCCCTCACTTAGCTTTGAACCCACAAGCTGTGCAGGTTGGGATGATCAACTGAGCTACTGGGCCAGGGCATGTTTATCCATTTATTTGATGAATATTTGGGCTGCTTCCAGCTTTGGCACTTATGAACAAGCTGCTATGAACTGAGAGAATGTTTTTAATGTCTGTTTTAAATCCAGTTTATGAAATAGATTATATCTAATAGATATATGTAAAATGTACTTTTAAAATGAATAATTTGGCCCTAGCCGGTTTCTCAGTGGGTAGAGCATCAGCCTGGTGTATGGAGTTCCTAGGTTTAATTCCCTGGTCCCTACCGCCCACTAGTGGGCGTTCCAGCTTTCATGATGGGCCAATCGCAGCGCTGTTTGGTTGCAGGGGAGGGACCAGGTTGACCAGCACTGCAAAAGTGGGCGCTTTTTTTTTTTTTTTGTTTGTATTTTTCTGAAGCTGGAAACGGGGAGAGACAGACTCCGGCATGCGCCCGACCGGGATCCACCCGGCACGCCCACCAGGGGGCGATGCTCTGCCCCTCCAGGGTGTCGCTCTGCCGCGACCAGAGCCACTCTAGCGCCTGGGGCAGAGGCCAAGGAGCCATCCCCAGCGCCCGGGCCATCTTTGCTCCAATGGAGCCTTGGCTGCGGGAGGGAAAGAGAGAGACAGAGAGGAAGGGGGGGGGGGGTTGGAGAAGAAAATGGGCGCTTCTCCTATGTGCCCTGGCCGGGAATCGAACCCGGGTTCCCCGCACGCCAGGCCGACGCTCTACGGCTGAGCCAACCAGCAAGGGCCAAAGTGGGCGGTTTTTATAAAAAAATTGACGACCCCTGCTAGCGGATCCTTTTATAAAGACCCAACTGAGAGCAAGGACAGTGAGTCCCGCCTACCTCCCAAAAGAACTTGAATTTCAACCTAATGCGTGTAGAAGTCATCCTGGCCAACATTTGCTCAGGCATGAAGTGGGGGCTTTCCGCCGAATCCCAACAAAGGTTAAGGGCAAGGCTAACATTTGCATCCAGACCTCAGCTTCCGATCCACGAATCCTTTCAGCTTCGCTTATGAAAGTGTCTGAGGGAACCTAGGCTCTCCTTTGCGTCTGCTGACGGGCCTCAAGCTAAGGATCAGGTATCTGCGGAAGACGGGCTGGTGGGACTGAGGTCCGGAACCTTCCCTCGCGGGGGTCCGGAAAGTAGGTGAGGACTGCGGGACAGGGCGTCACTGCGACAGAGCTTCCGGAAGTTGAAGTCTTTGTTTCCGAGGGGAAGGTCTTTCTGGTCGGCAAGGGTGAGAGGCGGTGACTCCTACCAGCGCTAGAGCAGCCGAGCCAGGCGGGAAGGAGGAGTGCTGGAGGTGGGTGAGCGGAGGAGCAATATAGAACTTCTGTAACGGGTGTGTCAGGGAGGACGCCTGGCGTTCCCTCCGCTCTTGTTTATCCAGCGCTTCCCGAGGCCAGGCCCTGGGAGGGCAGCACGGAAGCCTCCCCTAGGACTGTACGCTCATGTCACGTTGTGACAGGGGCTAAGGAGCCCGTGTAATAGGGACCGCTCCCGGGGCCCTGGGCGCTCTGGTAAATGGACTCATAGCGGCGAGTTGGAGGGAGGCAAGAATCGAGTCTGGACAACTGCCTGCCCGAGAGGGCAGAGTGTGGGAGAAAGTTTGGTGACTTGAAGCTGAGAAGCCCATGGCGGCCACAGCCGGAGGAGCCGGGTCAGGCAGAGGTGTGCTTGGCAGCAGAAGAGGAGGAAGGCCCAGGCATCGGAATCTGGAACGCCTTAACGTAGAGTGGGGGCTCATAACAAGAGCGGCCCACGGGCAAGAGTTGGTTTACATTTTGAAAGATTCACTTTGCCGGGTAGAGGTTGGATGATCGGAGGGCAGGTATTGTGAGGCGACCACTCCTAGAAGGCCACAGCTGTAGATGAGAGACGGTGGTCTAGGTGGGTGCCAGTGGGTATAGGGGAGAAGTGGACTGGATAAAATGGTGTTTAAGAGGCAAACTTGACAAGACTGTATGGATTTAATGAAATGATTCTAAGTTTCTGGCCTGAGTGAATTAGATAAAACAACTCCTGTATGCCAGACACTTTTGATGTGTTCTAAGGGTCCCTTTCCCCCAATGTGAAAACTAAAAGCACAAAAAGTTTTTTTCTTCCACGATTATATATACTGAATATATTATGTGTGATCTCTGAAGAGAACTCGGAACATAATCGCAAACATTTTTTGTAGAGGACAGTAAAAGATTGCCTATAACTCTACTACCCAAAATGACCATATTTTGGTTGTTTCCTTCACGTTTTTCTTTTTTGCCTATATCTTTTGAGTATATATTTTGAGTATATTCGTTACTTTCAGTATCTTTTTTCTTGATTGGATACTATTATGACAATAAGATTGAACTCGTATATGCTAGTATTTTTTCCCCCAGGTTGTAACATAAAACGTCAGATGTTTTTCCACCAAGTGTGGTATAACTTTTTTGTATACTGTATTTTCACTGGTTTGTTTTTTTGTTGACTGTGTATCTTCTTTTAAAACCACACAATTTATGCCACATTTTATGTTTTCTTTTCCACTCAGGTATTTTACACTTGATCTTAGCCAAAAGGCCGAGAAGCGATCAATCATATTTTAATTTAATGTTATTTCTTGCTGTTTTGACACATCTTTAATTACTTTAATAGACTACAGTTTTTTTTCTTCAAGACTTTATTAATACTTTTTTAGAAAAGAGAAAGAGGTAGGGAGAAACAAGGGGGAGGAGCAGAAAGCATCAATTCCTGTTTATGACTGGACCAGGCAAGCCCAGGCTTTTGAATTGGGAACCTCTGTGTTCTAGGTTGATGCTTTATCCACTGTGCCACCACAGGTCAGGCATTTAATAGACTGCAGTTTTCAATGGTTGTTTAGGCACAAACTGTCCTCTGTTGTTAGATAATAGTTTTTCAATATTTTTCTGTTAGAATAAGGATATCTTATTACATAAATTCTCAATTTCTAATTGATTCCTGAGAAAGAGTTCTAGAAAGGGAACCATCGAAATAGGTTGATTATATGAACCTATCAAATTACTTCACTCAAACTTATTAAGACTTTGATTGAAATTTTTTTAGAATTCAAATTTTTTCAGTGCTTTGTTTTTCCATCCAAGGTTATAGTTACGTCTCTCTAGTTATTTGAGTTGTCTCTTATGCTTCTTTTAAGTCTAGTATTATTGATTCTTTAATAGTCTGCACTCTCTGCTAAAATCCATGTGTGAAATACTGATCGTTGGGTAGTGCCATACCTTTTGTGTAAAGTAATTTTCTTTCTTTATATGTGTGTGGAGGTTATGCTAAAATAAAAGTAAAATGACGAGCTCAAAGATTAAAAAGGCTGAGTGGAAGTGCGGTTTCGTTAATACTGTAGGTAAACTGTAGTCTAAGAATTTCTGGTGTTCTCCCTGTTGTGCACAGGGAAGCTGCTCCTCAGAGGTGTCTCTGAGCTCGCCTCATCTGTCCAACCGGGGATCAGGCAGCAAACTTGATCCTTCGCCAAGGAGAGGAAGCTACAGAAAGCTCAGCAGTGTTAGAAAGATAATATCTCATGAAGCTACCTAATGTGCTTTGAGGATAAATTTTTCTAGATTACATTTCTGTCATGCCAGTATTAAAGTTATTTTCATTTATTTGTTAACAGGGATGTTTTGTTATAAACCGTAGTGTTAACCAAGAGAAGTGTTTAAGTTTTTGGTTGTGTGCCTTAGAATCCTGCTTACCTATGAAATGCAGTCAACACATCAGCTGGACCTCTTTCCAGGATGCAGGGTGACTGTTCCGTTATTTAAAGATGTGAAAAATGCTGGCGTCTCGAGGTGAAAGGCCATGGAAGGTTCTATTGATGGTTCATTAATAAACCCTACAATGGTAAGTACTATTGATGAGAGATTTGGGACATTTCAGAACATGTTAGTTTTTCATGAGGTTATTTTTCACAAGGTTTGCCTAAAATCGTCACCTTCAAGTACAAAGTTTTTGTCTAAGCTGTGGAGTGGAGTCAGATTTGAGTTAAACTGAATAGAAGCTGAAGGGTCAGGCCCCTACGGTAGGAAATAGGAAAGGTACTGGCCTGGCTTCAGAATGACAGGTGCCCATCTCTGCAAAGAAGGCATTGCATGGTGCCGAGAGCACACACTGTGGAGTCAGCTTACACAGACTTCATCTCCACTCTGCTGATTATTATGACTTTGCCCAGATGGTATCTGACCTTTATATAGTGTTTACTCTGTTCCTGGCATCGTCCTAAGGGCTTTAGATGTACTGATCACCTAAATCCAGGGAGTGTGTGCTGATTACCTGCATCTGACAGATGAAACACTAAGGAATTTGCCCGAGTTCTCTTGTTGGTGAGTGTCAGAGCTGGCATTCATACCCAGAGATCCGTCGCCTTCATTTCCTCATCCAGTGCTGATGAATAAGAATACAGATTTCATAGGGTTGGTTTAAGATTTTAAAAAAACATTGCAAGTATAAAATGTTTAGAATATAATCTTTCTGATAATATTATCCCTTGACAAATGTTATATTTAAATTTTTAACTCTTTAGAGTTTTGAAGCTTTAAAATTCTTTGATTTTCTGAAACCCAGGTGTTGCAATCTGTTTTGAAAGTATAGTTTATACGAATTGTGATGAGGTAAAACAGCCTGACCACGGAGTTACCATCGAATGGGGTGTGCATTTGCAGAGGACCCCAGATTCTGTGTGTAACTAATTCTCTTTGTTCTCTTCAGTAGATCATCGATCCATTTCAGATACTTGTGGCAACAAACAAAGCAGTGCATCTGTACAAACTAGGAAAAATGAAGACGAGAACTCTGCCTACTGAAATTATTTTCAACCTGTCCCCAAATAACAATGTAATTAATATGGATTTTACTCATTTTGCTTTTCTTGACCTTGTCATAATAAGGCATGAGTTCTTCAGCGTTGAGTTGGTGGCTAAATTCCCATAAGCCTATTGTTAATAACAAAACAGAATAATAGTGAAGAGAGGTTGGACAGAGAGTTGAAGTTTAGCACTGCCTTTTACTAGAAAAATAAGCTTTGGAGTCTCTACACGTATGATAAAAGTTTCACTAAGTGAAGTGTGGATAATTTTATGTACATAGGAACAGAAAGATTCTTCTAAATCAGGGGTCTCAAACTCGCGGCCCGCGGGCCGCATGCAGCCCGGATTGTGCTTGTTGTACTGATTTTTTTTGTTTTCAACTGCAGTGAGAAAAGTGTTGCGTAACAGTTGCCTTTTGTAGACCTAGTGCGGCCCGCCGAACGACTGTGATCTTGCTCTGCGGTCCACATGCTGAGTTGAGTTTGAGACCCCTGCTCTAAATAATACTGAAATCAAACTGATAAAACAGTAGGTGTGGATATTTCTGTGCTGTGATATGCATCCTTTAATCTCTTTAAAGATAGAATCCACATCTTTTCCGTATAACGGATTCCTGCCTGGTACATAGAACAGCCCTTATCACATGCTTATTCACATACTCAGTGCACAAGAAGTTTGTGATTGAGATACTGATAGTAATGAGGTATTGAGCTAAAGACAGTTCTTTTGTGGCGTATGAAAATAAAAAATAAACTTTGCTGATAAAGTTTTAATATTTCTACTCTACTCTTATTCACACCATTAGGTACAGATATCATCAAAAGAAAAAATTGGAAATGTGTAGTACGATTTAAATATAGATACTTGAAATAGTTACAAAATGCATGATAATAGAATTCTTCAGGTCCTGGAGGAAAAAAATACCAAATAGCTACTGTTTTGTTTTGTTTTTTTATATCATTTGAAATAAACTAATAAATATCTATTGAGTTTGTTCCCATTTCACTTACAATGTCAGAAAGAGAAGAAACAAGTGTATTTCTGAGATAGGCAGATGAACAAGATAGAAGTTCAGTTGATAATGATAAATGGTTAATGGGAATAATAATTACATCTCTGGGAACAGTGAAGAACAACTGATTCTGTAAGGAGGGTGCTGTGGGGAGTGACATTTGAACTGGACTTTGAAGAATGAGGACACTCCAGGCAGAGAACAGAGTGTGAGCAGAGGCAGAGAAGTGTGAAATGGTGATGGGATCTCCAAATAGTCCTGACTGGCTGGGACTCGGGAGCACGTGGCTGAGGGTGCTCTGTGGCCAGAGGCAGGGGTTGTTTGTGTGCCATGCTGGAAGTCTGAGCTTGACTCCATAGGAATGAGGTGCCCCTTAGAGCAGAGTGCTCTAGAGGGGAACTGGTGGATGTTAGGAAGGAGTCATAAGATATAAACGGTAGGCATAGACCCTTGGGATATGAAAATAAGAACCCCAGCAGGGAAGACAGCAAATGGGAAGGTGCTTCTGAAATAAAACTACTGATTTTTGTCTTTTGTTTCCCTAGATTTAATGAGCTTTGAAAACAATTGGTATCTCAGCAAATGACACCTCAATTCTGATTGTATACATTGATGATGGAAAAAAAGAAATACATCAAGTAGACCTGATATCTCAAGTAGAGGGTCATCCAGTTTCTCTGAAAAGTCTTCTGGAAATAAGAAATATTATAGTTGCAATAAGGTTAGTAAGGCCACATTTGTAGAGTGTGATAGATGATGCTGTTGCTCACCAATGCTGCTATTTTTTTTTTTTTTAACTTTTAGGAAAGATTAATGTAATAAAAATTATTTCATAAATAATATCACATACACAAAATTGGAAGATGCAGGCTTATGTGGAGGGGATTGGGATAAATGTTGATGGACAGACATTTTGGGTATTGTCTTGGAGAATTATTTGTACACCTGAAACCTGTATGATTTTGTTATCCACTGTCACCTCAGTAAACATAAAAAAGGAAAAAACTTATTTGATAAAAAGCATTCTCTAAGAATGAACTGAGAATTAAATATCAAGCTTACAGAGTACATGTGTAATATAAATAAATGAAGTATGAAGTTAATGTCTAGATGCATGCTTTTAAAACAGGTACAGATTTGATTTCTTTGTTTGGAGAGTTACCACCATAACTGCAATTTAAAGGGCACTTTTGGCCTAAGTGACCAATTGCCATCTACTGTGCATTATTTTCATCACGTTTGTTATTTCATGCCATTATCGCAATAATTGAATGATATTAAATTTCACTTACATATGTTTGTATAATAAAACTTAGTAGTGCATGGATAATTAGCATATTTTATCTTTTTATAGATATATAAACTTCACAAGAAGAAAATATTGGGACAATATTGGATGGTGTCATTTGTAGAATGTCAACTAAAGATGTGTTGTGAAATGACAAATAGTAAAATTTTGTAGCATTTATAAAAAACTGATTTTTTTCTGATTATAAAGTGTATATATGTTCATCATAGAAAAATTTCTAACACAAAATGCCATAAAAAAATAGAAAAAATGTTCATATACTACCTGTACATAGGTTTTTTTTTTTTCAGAGACAGAGATCAGAGAGAGGGATAGACAGGGACAGACAGACAGGAATGGAGAGATGAGAAGCATCAGTCATTAGTTTTTCATTGAGCATTGCAACATCTTAGTTGTTCATTGATTGCTTTCTCATATGTGCCTTGACTGCGGGCCTTCAGCAGACCAAGTAACCCCTTGATCGAGCCAGCGACCTTGGGTCCAAGCTGGTGAGCTTTTGCTCAAACCAGATGAGCCTGTGCTCAAGCTGGCGACTTCGGGGTCTCGAACCTGGGTCCTCGGCATCCCAGTCAAATGCTCTATCCACAGCGCCACCGCCTGCTCAGGCTGTTCATAGTTTTAAACATAATCACTGTTAATATTATTTGTTATTTTACTTCTAGTCTATTTCCATTAAATTATATTTTGCTTTTATATAATTGGAATAGTAATTACAAACATTTACTAGATGTCTAGACGGTGCTAGGTTTTGCCTTAGTGATTTTCCATGCACCAGCTCATATCCCTGCCCTTAGTTCAGATACTCCAGCATCCCTCTTCCAAAGCCTCCTGGTTCTGTTTTACATGCAAGAACTAATTTCATCTCACAACACATTAGGGAATAGATACTGTTAATACCCGAATTTTGCACACAGCCACTAAAATAACAGTAACTTGCTCAAGGACTTAACTGCTAGTGTCAAATCCTGTTTGCCGAATGCTTTGGGGTTTTTTCTCACTTTGTTTTCATTGTGTCAATCAAGGTGAACTAGGTTAGGGTTGAGCAAACCTTTTTATGAAGGACTGGGTGTGCTCTGTGTGGTCTGTTTTGCATTTACTCATCTCTTGCTGTTGTAGTGCAGAAGCATCCACACAATACGTAAATGATGAGTGTCAGGAATGACCCAAGGGCCATGGTGTGTGAAGTTCTGGGGTTGATTAGGCTACAGTCCTGGACCCTGAAGCTGACTGACTTCATGTGACAAAAGTTTGTCTTGCTCACTCTCCAGTGCCAGTGTGAATCAGTGGGAAGATTCATTGCTGTGACTCAGGGACCCAGTCTGCTCAAGGCTTCTGTGCAATATGTGCTCCATGTTGTTTTGTTTTGGAGCTGGGAAGGCGACAGATGGGAGATTCTGTTTTCTACATTTTAGGAAAGAAGATAAAGGTAGAGGCAGAGGGGAAGTAAATGATAGATATTCCTGAGCAGAGCCTGCCTGCCGACTTCACCTGCCCACAGGCTTTTTCATCCTCTCATGGTGGCCAGATGTCCTCTCCCCATGAGCTCTAAAGAGGGGGTTGTTGTGTTTTGCCTTTTTTTATTTTCTTGAATTTATCAGGGTGACGTTGGTTCACAAAACCATACAGGTTTGAAGTGTACAAGTCAATAAAACATCTCCACATGCATCTGCACCCATTGCCCAAGGCAAAGTCCTGTCCCCATTTATCCCAGCTGTGCCCATGTGCACCTGCCCCCACCCATTTCCCTCCTGCTATCACCACACTATCGTCTATGTCTATGCATTATTTAGATATCGTTTTTTTGCTTGGTATCTTCATATTTCATCCAGCCCCCCCCAACCACCTTCCCTCTGACAGCTCTCAGTCTAAGTAATCATGCCTCAGTTTCTATTTTGTTGGTAAGTTCATTAGATTGTTCGTTCCACATATGCTGAGATTGTATGGTATTTGTTCTTCTGTGCCTGGCTTATTTCACTTAATATAATACTCTCCTGTCTCAGGGACAACAAGTTACTTGGAGACCAGAGGACATGCTCCAGGGGCGGAGGGGAAACAACAGCCCCGGTCAGCAGAATGAAGGACGGAAGTCCAATCCCTAGCCTTACTCAGATATATATTAGCCGGTACAAATAACTCTTGGAAAGAGCAGAAGTTTTCAGGGTGTGAAGTAAAGGACAAGCAACATGCTGGCTTCTAATCTTTTTTCTGAGAGCCTAAACATTTTCTATTAGTGAATCTTATCCTGTTTCCAGCACGCACTGCTTTCAAGTAGTATTTCATTGTTTAAACATATGACAGCCTTGTTATCCACTCTCCTTACTGATGGGTACTTTGGTGGTTGTAAATAATGCTGCAGTAAACATAGGGGTGCGTATGTTCCTTGGAATTAGTACTGCAGTTTTCTCCACATACATTCCCAGAAGTGGGATTG
This sequence comes from Saccopteryx leptura, assembly GCF_036850995.1. Classification (NCBI taxonomy): domain Eukaryota; kingdom Metazoa; phylum Chordata; class Mammalia; order Chiroptera; family Emballonuridae; genus Saccopteryx; species Saccopteryx leptura. The sequence goes on from NC_089505.1 coordinate 243,077,258, forward strand.
ATGAATGAAAAAACAGTTCCATTTTTATTTTTTGAAGAAACTTCATAGTGCTTTTTATAGTGGCTGCATCAGTCTAAATTCCCACTAACAGTGTGTGAGAATGTTTTCTCCATATCCTCCTCAGCACTTGTTTGTTGATTTATTGATGACAGCCATTCTGACAGACATTAGATGCTATCTAATTGAGGTTTTAATTAGCATCTCTGATGATTACTGATGTTGAGCATTTTCTCATAGGCCAGTTGGCCACCTGTATGTGCTCTTTGGAGAAGTATCTCTTAGGTCCTTGGCCCATTAATTGAGTTGTTTGTCTTCTTACTGTTGACTTATATGTTTTTTATGTATTTTAGACACTAACCCGTTATCATATGTATTATTGGCAAATATATTCTCCCATTCAGTGGGTTCCCTGTCTATTTTATTTATGGTTTCTTTTGCTGTGCAAGAGCTTTCTAGTCTGATGTAGTTCCATTTGTTTATTTTTTCCTGTTTTTCTTCTCCAAGGAGATATATTGGCAAAAATATTACAATGAGAAATATCTGAAATTTTACTGCGTATGTTTTCTTCTTGGACTAAATTGAAATCTTAAATTCATTTTGAGTATATTCTTGTGTATGGTATGAGTTGGTAGTCTAATTTCTTATTTTGTTTTCGTTTTACATGTATCTGTTCAATTTTCCTAACACCATTGATTAAAGATACTTTCTTTACCCATTGTACGTTTTTGCCTGGTGTGTCAAATATTAATAGGTCTTAAAGACTTGGCTTTATTTCTGTGCTCTCTATTCTGTTCCAGTGATTTAAATGCCAGTTCTTGTGTCAATACCATGCTGTTTGGAACTCTAGGCGTTTTCATATAATTTAATAACAAGTAATATGATACCTCCAACATTGTTCTTAATATTGCTGAGAATATTTGAGATCTGTTGTGGTCTCATAAATTTTTTGGAATATTTGTTCTGGATTTGTGAGATACGCCTTTGGTATTTATAACAGGAATTATGTTGAAGCTGTACATTACTTTGTGTAGTATGGGCATTACTATGTTAATTTTGCTATTCATGAACACAGTATATGCTTCCACTTATTTGTCTCCTCTTCAGTTTATTTCCTGAGCATCTTATGATTTTCCATGTACACGCCTTTTACCTCGTTGGTTAAATTTATTCCTAGGTACCGTATTTTTTGTTATTATTGTTGTGATTGCAATAGTAAATGGGATTGTTTTCTTAGTTCTCTTTCTGATAGTTCATTATTGGTGTATAAAAATGCCACCAATTTCTAAATATTAGTTTTGTACTCTGTACTGTGCCAAATTTATTTATTATATCTACTTTTCTGGTAGAGTCTTTAGGGTTTTCTGTGTACAATATAATGCCCTGTGGAAATGATGACAGTTTTACTTTCTCCTTTTCGGTAGGATGCCTTTTATTCCTCTTGTCTGATCCCTGTGGCTACGACTTCCAGGGCTATGTTCAATAAGATGGTGAATGCGGACATCCTTGTATTTTTTCTGATCTTAAGAGAATTGCTCTTAGTTTTTTCCCACTGAGTATGAGGGTGGCTCGGGTTTCTTATATATGTCCTTTATTAAGCTATGATTCCTCTAAGCTCTCACTTTGCTGAGAGTGTTTATCTTAAGTGGGTGCTGGGTTTTACCAAATGCTTTTTCTGACTCTCTTGATAAGACCATGTGATTTTTATCCTTTGTTTTGTCTATGTGATATATCATGTTTATTGATTTGCAAATATTGTACCAACCTTGAATCACCACAATAAATTTTAGTAGATTATGGTGTCTGAACTTTTTAATATATTTCTGGATCCAGTTTGCTCTTATTTTGTTAAGAATTTTAGCATCTGCCTGACCAGGCAGTGGTGCAGTGGATAAGGCATGTCGGACTGGGATGCAGAAGACCCAGGTTCAAAATCCTGAGGTCACCGCTTGAGTGCGGGGTGATCGGGCTTGAGTGTGGGGTCGCTGTCTTGAGATGGATAATAGACATGATTCATGGTCACTGGCTGGAGGCCAAAGGTCACTGGCTTGAAGTCCACAGGCACTGGCTTGAGCCCAGGATCACTGGCTGAACAAGGTGTCAATCGCTCTGCACAGTAGCTCTTGACATGCTTTCTTCCTGCTGTTCCCCACTGGTTATTTTGATGCAAATGTAGTATGATGTGCGTCGAAGTGCCGCTTTATATTTGACCATTTCATCGATGCATTTATCATTGCATATTAGACACACTGCAGAACGTGCTCTCTCCACAAAGGTGAATTTCTCTGTCCATTCCTGCTGAAAAGTACTATACTTCTCATCTTTTTTTCTTTTAGCCATCTTCTTTGTCAAAAGGGTTTTTGCAATTCGCTAGCTGACTACTTGATTAAAAGGAGGAAAGTTTACTTCCTGACCTCACAACGACTCATGTATGTTATGCATTATCCAATAAAATTTGGTGTTGTCCCGGAGGACAGCTGTGATTGTCTCCAGCCACCCTCAAGGATGAACATGAGCGGTAGGAAATGATGGATCGTAATACATGATAATGTTGTATAGTTTTAATGTTATTATTTTTTTTATTAAAGATTTGTCTGCGAGCCAGATGCAGCCATCAAAAGAGCCACAACTGGCTCGGGAGCCATAGGTTCCTGACACCTGCTCTAGGCAGCAACCTTAAAATGACAGCAATGATCCTGTGCTCAAGCTGGCAACCCAGGTCTCAGGCTGGCATGTCGATGCTCAAGCTGGCAGCCTACGCTCAAGCCATCGAGCCCTTCCTGTTGCTAGCAACCTCAGGATTCTGATCTTGGACCCTCAGTGTGCCAGCTGATGCTCAATGCACTGCAACTGCATGGGTCAGGCTTTTTTCTGATTTTTATTATGTTTTTCCTTCAACTTAACCTGGGCTCTGTTGGTTGTTCTTTTTCTAGTTCCTTTAAGTATAAACTTAGATTGTATTTTGGAGATTTTTCTTCTTGAGGTAGGCTTGTAATGCTATGAACTTCCCTCTCAGGACTGCTTTTGCTCTCTCCCATATATTTTGGATGGTTGTGTGTTTATTTTAATTTGTCTCCAGGTGACTTTTGATTTCTTTTATCTCATTAACCAAATTATTGTTTAATAACATGTTATTTCATCACTGTGTGTTTGAATGTCATGTTTTTATTGTAATTGATATCTAGTTTTATCCACGACATTGTGGTCAGAGAAGAGGCTTGATACTATTTTTATACATTTTCTTTATTTTTTTTTTGGATTTTTCTTTTTTTTTTTTTTTTTTTCATTTTTCTGAAGCTGGAAACAGGGAGAGACAGTCAGACAGACTCCCGCATGCGCCCGACCGGGATCCACCCGGCACGCCCACCAGGGGCGACGCTCTGCCCACCAGGGGGCGATGCTCTGCCCATCCTGGGCGTCGCCATGTTGCGACCAGAGCCACTCTAGCGCCTGAGGCAGAGGCCACAGAGCCATCCCCATCTCCCGGGCCATCTTTGCTCCAATGGAGCCTTGGCTGCGGGATGGGAAGAGAGAGACAGAGAGGAAAGCGCGGTGGAGGGGTGGAGAAGCAAATGGGCACTTCTCCTGTGTGCCCTGGCCGGGAATCGAACCTGGGTCCTCCGCACGCTAGGCCGACGCTCTACCGCTGAGCCAACTGGCCAGGGCTTTGGATTTTTCTGAAGCTGGAAACGGGGAGGCAGTCAGACAGACTCCCGCAGGCGCCCGACCGGGATCCACCCGTCACGCCCAGCAGAGGGCCATGCTCTGCCCATCGGGGGCGTAGCTCTGTCATGACCAGAGCCACTCTAGCGCCTGGGGCAGAGGCCAAGGAGCCATCCCCAGCGCCCGGGCCATCTTTTGCTCTAATGGAGCCTCGGCTGTGGGAGGGGAAGAGAGAAAGGAGAGGGGGAGGGGTGGAGAAGTAGGTGGCGCCTCTCCTGTGTGACCTGGCCGGGAATCGAACCTGGGACTTCCGCATGCTAGTTCGATGCTCTACCACTGAGCCAACCGGCCAGGGCCGATTTTTATACATTTTCTAATGCATATTTTATTGATTTTAGAGAGAGAAAGCGGGAGAGTAGGAGAGAGATAGTAACAATATGTTTCTGTGTGTACCCTGACCAGGAATTGAACTGGCAACTTCTATACTTCAGAAAAATGCTCCAACCACCCGAGCTATGCGACTAAGGCTTATTTCAATATTCTTGAATTAATTAAAACTTATTCTGTGTCCTTCCCTGGCCAGTTGGCTCAGTGGATAGAATGTTGGCCTGGTGTGTGGATTTCCCAGGTTCAATACCTGGTCAGGGCACACATAAGAAGCGACCTTCTGCTTCTCTTCACTTCCCTCCCCCCTTCTCTCTCTTTCCCTCTTGGAGCCGGTGGCTCTATTGCTTTGAGTTTGACCTGAGGCATTAGGGATAGCTCATTGATTTGAGCGTAGCCTTGGTATAGAGTTTGCTGGGTGGATCGTGGTCAGGGTGCATGTGGGATTCAATCTCTTTATCTCCTCTCCTCTCTCTTAAAATAAAAGGCTTATTTTGTGTGCTAACATGTCATCTGTCTTTGAGTATGCTTCATGTGCACTTGAGAAGAATGTATGTTCTGCTGCTTTGGTGTGAAATGTTCTGTAAAGATCAATTAAATCCATCTGATCCAGTGCGTCATTTAAGGTCAATGTTGCATTGTTGATTGTTTTGTCTGGAAGAGCTAGCCATTGAATTCATTGGAGTGCTAAAATCCCCTGTTATGATTCTAATGTTGTCTGTCTGTCACTTAATTTCCACTAAGATTTTCTTTGTATATTTAGATGCTCCTGTGTTGGGTTACGTATGTTTACAAGGGTTATATCCTCTTGTTGGATCAATTCCATTAGTATTATGTAGTGACCTTCTTTGTACCTTGTTGCAACCTTTGTTTTGAAGTCTATTTTGTAGGGATACAAGCACTGCTATGCCAGCTTTTATTTTTTTCCATTTTCATGGAATATTCTTTTGCATCACTTCACTTTCAGTCTGTGTATATCTTCTTAGTTGGGTTTCTTGTAGACAGTATACACATGGGTCATGTTTTCTTACCCATTCAGCTACCCTGTGTCTTTTAATTGAATGATTTAATTCACTTGCATTAATGCTTATTATTATTATTTTTTTGTATTTTCCAAAGTGAGAAGCAGAGGGGGGATCAGTCTTGCATGCCCACCAGGGAGCGATGCTCGGCTCCTCTGGGGCCTTGCTCTGCTGCTATGGGAGCCATTCTAACACCTGAAGTGGAGTCCATGGAGCTATACTCAGCGCGGGGGCTAACTCTGCTACAGTGGAGCTTTGGCTGCAGGCGGGGAAGAGAGAGATAGAGAGGAAGTAGAGGGGGAAGGGTGGAGAAGCAGATGGGTGCTTCTCCAGTGTGCCCTAGCTGGGAAACGAACTAGGAACATCCACACGCTGGGCTGACGTTCTAGCGCTGAGCCGACCAACAAGGGCCTAGCTTAATAGTTATTATTAATATTTACTGCTGTTTTATTCTTTATATTTATATATATATGTTCCTCTTTGTTATTGTTGTTGTTGTTCTTCTTCTTATTCTTCTCTTTTTCTCCTACTTCTTCATCTTCTTCCTCTTCTTCATCTTCCTCCTCCTCCTCCTCCTCCTCCTCTTCTTCTGCTGTAAGCAGATCCTTTAACATTTCCTGCAGTGCTACTTTGGTGGTAATGAACTATGTAAGCTTCTTGAGGTTATTTGGCTTGGGAAGCTCCTTATTTGGCCTCCAATTTAAAATGATAGCCTTGTTGGAAAGAGTGGTCTTTGTTATAGGTACTTGATTTTCATCGCTTTGACTATTTTTTGCCAATCCCTTCAGGTATGAAGAGTTTGTTTCTGTTGAGAAATCACCCGACAGACTTATGAGAGCTCCACTGTAGGTAACTAACTTTGTCCTTCTTGCTGCTTTTATGATTCTCTTTGTCTTTATCCTTTGCCATTGCAATTATGATGTGTTTATTTTTATTTTTGGGGTAAGGAGTAGGGAGATAGTGAAGTTGACTGTTGCAATTGCCCCAAATGAAATCCACCCAGCAACCCCACCTGGAGTTGCTGCTCAAGTACTGAGCTATTTGAGGCTGACGAGCTGTGACTAACTGAACTATCCTCAGCGCCTTGGGCCATGCTCGCACCTATTGAGCCACTGGCTGCCAGAGGGGAAGAAGGAGAGAAGGGGAAGAGGGAGAGGGGAGAAGCAGATGGTCTTTCTCCTGTATGCCCTGACCAGGAATTGAACCTGGGACATCTATACACCAGGCCAACACTCTATTCATTGAGCCTCTGACCTGGGCCTCTGAAGTGTGGGTCTCTTTATTCATCTTTATTTATTTTTTATTGATTTATTTTTTAGTGAAAGGAGGGGAGATAGATAAACTCCCACATGTACCCCAACTGAGATCTACCGGCAACCCATGTCTGGGGCTGATGCTTAAACCAACCAAGCTATCCTCATTGCCTGAGGCTAGCGATCAGAGCAACTGAGCTATCTTCAGCACCCAGGGACAACTCTCAAAGCGATTGAGCTACTGGCTCTGAGGGGAAAGAGAGAGAGAAAGGGAAGAGAGAGGGGAAGAGATGCTAATTGTCGCTTCTCAGGTGTGTCCAAACTGAGAATCGAACTATAATGTCTGGACTTGGACCAACACTTTATTCACTGAGCCAACAGCCAAGGCTTTTACATTTTTGTTAATTGCAATTCTGTGTTTCCTGAATTTGTGTGACATTTTCCTACACCAGGTTAAGGAAGTTTACAGTCATTATTTCTTCAAACAGGTTTTGATCCCCTCCTCATTCCTTCTTTTTCTGGTACTGCCATGGTATGGATGTTATTACACTTGATGATGTTATAAAGATCCCTTTGACGTTCTTTAGTGTTTTTCTTTACTTTCTTTTGTGTGTGTGTGTGTGTGTGACAGAGACAGAGAGAGGGACAGATAGGGACATACAGACAGGAAGAGATAGATGAGAAACATCAATTCTTCGTTGGAGCACCATAGTTGTTCATTGATTACTTTCTCATATGTGCCTTCACGGGGGGTGGGGAAGCAGATCAAGTGACCCCTTGCTCAAGCCAGCGGCCTTGGGCTCAAGCTGGTGAGCCTTGCTCAAACCAGATAAGCCCACGCTCAAGTCGGTGACCTCTGCGTTTCGAATCAGGATACTCCATGTCCCAATCCGATGCTGTATCCACTCTGCCACCGCCTGGTCAGGCAGACTTTCTTTGTTTTAATTTTTTTTTTTTTTGGATGCTCTGCTAGGGTGCTTACTGTCATCTTGTCGATAAATAGCTGATTCAATTCTCTGCTTCATCTAACCTGCTACTGATTCCTTCTAGTGTATTTTTTGTTTCAGATCCTGTGTTCTTTATTTCTGATTGGCTTCTTTTTATGTTTTTTATGTCCTTTTTAAGATTTAGTGTTTCTTTGTTTAAGTTCTCACTGAGATCACCTATTCTTCCCCTGAGGTCTTTGAGCATCCTTATAACTACTCTTTTAAGCCCTACTTCTGATATTTTGATTAGTTCTATTTTATTTAATTCTTTTTCTCAGGATTTCTCTTGTTCTTTTATGTGAGGTATGTTTCTTTGTCTCCCCATTTTGTCTCTGTGTATTAGGTAGAGCAGCTATGGCTCCCAGACTTGTTATGATGGGTTTATGAAGTTGATGTCTTGGTGGGCTCAGTGGTGCTGTCTTCTGATCACCTGAGCACATTGTTCCAGGAATGTTTCTTGTGGGTTTTGTGCACGTGCTGTTGCAATTTAGTCTTGAATGCTTTTGGCCATGTCTTGGGAGGAGTTAACCCTTTAGGCTGTCTAATAATAAGGATAAACCTCAATCACTGTGTTGGGTCCCTGTGCCGGGACTGCCCCCCGAGGCAGAGTTGTTCCCAGCAGAGAATGGTGCTTGCCAGTAGTAGATCAGTAGTAGAGCATCTGCCCAGCATATGGATGTCATGGGTTTAATGGAGAAGCTACCATCTGCTTCTTCACCCATCCCCCTATTCTCTCTCTCCCCTTTCCATCTCCCTCCTGCAGCCATGGCTTGATGGGTTAGAGGGATTTGCCAACCCTGTCTTCAAGATGGCACCGTGGCTTCAGCCTTAGGCACTAAAAATAGCTTGGTTGCTAAGCAATGGAACAACGCCCTTCTTGGTCAAATCATTGGCAACAGACAGGGTTACAGGGTGAGTCCTGGTTAGAGTGCATGCTGGAGTCTCTCTCTGCCTCCCCTGCTCTCACTTAATTTAAAAAAAAATTAAAAAATAGTAGTGAAACATATTCATCAATAAATGGTGGTATACATATGTTGGATTTTAAGTAATTTTCTGGCAGGACCTACACCATGGCAAATGAAGTGACTCTAAGGGAGAACGGAAATTAGTGGTTGGGAACTTCAGGTAAAGGGTAAATTTTTACTGAATACCCTCTGGCAGCTTTGTAAAATTCTATCATGTGAATCTATTACCTTTGAAGTTCAACTAACTGAGTTTAGACCGCAGCTCCCCCAATAGCTAACTCTTAATCTTGGGCAAACCCTTGACACTCTTCAAGCCTATCTCCTTATCTGTGAAATGGGATGAGTATGTTAGCTTGATGCTGCGTGGCACAGAATAAACTCTTGATAAATGTAATTTACTGGTAGAAACAACTAAATGTCTGTCAACTGATGAATGGATAAAGTGGTAGATCAATTCAACAGAATATACAGTCATAGAAAGTACAGTACTGACACATGCTATAACATGGGTAACTTTTCTACATGGTAATTGAAAGAAGCCAGACAAAATGGTCACACATTGTATTCCTTCATATATATAAATATGAAATCTCCAGAAAAGACATATCCATCTAGACAGACAGCGGATAAGTTGTCGCCAGAGGCTGGAAGGAGAAAGAAGTATAGTGAGAGCTAATGGTTAAGGGGCTTTCTTTCTGGGCTGATGGAAACATTATGGGTTAGATCAGGAATAGTCAACGTTTTTATACCTACCGCCCACTTTTGTATCTCCGTTAGTAGTAAAATTTTCTAACCACCCCTGGTTCCACAGTAATGACAATTTATAAAGTAAGGAAGTAACTTTATAAAATTTATAAAGCAGAGTTACAGCAAGTTAAAGCATATCATAATAATTACTTACCAAGTACTTTATGTCGGATTTTTGCTAAGTTTGGCAGAAAAAATTTTTATAAAACAACTTATTATAGTTAAATCTATCTTTTTATTTATACTTTGGTTGCTTTGCTGCTGCACACCATGAAAGCTGAAACGCCCAAAGGTGGGTGGTAGGGACCAGGTTGACTAACACTGGGTTAGATAATGCTGATGTTTGCACAAGCTTGTGAATGTACTAAATGTCACTGAAGGGACAGTTAAAAATGAATTTTATATTATGTAAATTATATATCAATTAAAATATTTTAAATGCAAATTACCCACATTCATTTGGTGATGATTTTCATCTATACCCTTTCCTATTCCATTCTGTTTCATGCCCCACCCCCACTATTGCTCACACTAACTTCCTCCTGCTGCCTGGCAGAGGCCTCCCAAGGAGGGTATCAGATCTGACACCTGCATCCTATGGCAGAACAAGTGGAGACCCAGTGTACATTTATGCCTATTGCTTTTCCCAGGTGGAAATGGATGCTTCTAGCAGATATTTATGTGGGCTTCAGTTGATGGGGGAATTTAGACAAGGTGGCACATGCAGCCCGGGTCAGGGTAGTGGCCCTGTCTGCCTCTCAAGTTAATATCTAGACATCTCCTAAACGTTGATCTCATGCACCAACAACTTCTGGATGCTGTGCTCTGAAAGTCCGATTGGACACCTACAGGAACTAGTAAATACTAAGGACTTTGGAGACTGGCCTCAAATTGAGGCTTTCTTTCACCACATGCAATGTGACCTAAGCCCATTGCTGACCCGCATGAGTAAAGAGACGCAGTGATGCTGGCCATGCGTGTTGTGAGGGTAGCTGAAGGAGTGCATTAGAGGGCCTGCTGCGTAGGTGCTGAGTAAATGGTGATTGTGATCCCAACCCTGTTTGGGTGGGCCTCCTACTGCTGCAGCAGTTCCCCTGCCTAGGTCCCCGACCTTAGTCACTGGCCCCCAGGTTACTGTAGGTAGATTCCCCTGATTTGTACTCACCTTCCCCAATGACAATCACATGGATAAGGTAACCCAAACCTTTTGGAAATGTGTCCTGACTGTTTTCTGAGATAATTGTCTGGTGCTAATGAATCATAAGGCCCGCCTTCACGAGACACCTTTTACCCTTCTCCTGGTCGCCTTGGACTCTTTCTATGCCATCTTCAACTCTGTCCAGTGTTTATCCTTTTACACCTAACCTCATCCCCTGCTTCATCTGATACATTACCCCCCTCGCTTGCTTCTCCATAAACTGGTAACTTATCTCTCTTTTGGACTTCGGCCATGGATAATCTTACTTTTTCCTCTGTTCTTACCCCCTGTGCATTATTCAACCTTCCAACTTGCAATTCTTTATTCTCAGGGAGCCTTTTATTCCCACTCCCACCAAAGAAAAATTACAAGTAACAGCATTTCAAAAGTCAAGCGGCTCTTTCATTACTCATCTACTAATGCTATTCTTACATCCAGGAGACAGACCACAGCACACCCAAAGTAAATTTTATAAGTTTTATTGCAAACCTGCGCAGGGACTGCAGGCAACCCACGCAAGGGAACACCGCAGCCCTGAGCTTCTAAAATGGCTCCTTTTTATAGGGTGGCTACCTAGGCTGAACAAGCAAGCAGCGTTTACAAGGGCGAGAGAGGTGCGATTAGCTGACCTTGTCCTTGGCTAAGTCTCTAGGGTAGGGCTTCCTGGATGTTGGGTACATAAAGTTCTGTGGAAAATATTGCTACATTTCTAAAGGTTGTTTATCTATTTTTCCTCCAGCCATGTACTGGATGTCTTCAGTTTTCATGGCTGGTGGCCTGCATCGCTTGTCCTAAGATGTCACAGCTTTTACTTTATTTAACTTTATTAAGTTTTAAAATACATCAGAAAAGAGAAATTTAGAACTATCTATATAAAAAAAACAGCTGATATACAAAGTGGCACCAACAGTTCTTGAGTGTCTTATCTTGCATACCCGTAGGAGAGAGAAATTTCCATTTCCTCTTCCCTGGCAATGAGATATTTCCCCAAGGGGGAATTATGGGCAACATTCTCACGCTCAAGTTGAGCCTTCCTCTTCATGGCCTCCCGCTCTGGCCTCTGCCAGTCTGCGATGGGCGTTGATATGACTGGCCCACGAATATCAGGTTTCTTCCATGCTTTTGGTTGTAGAGCAAAGTCTTCGAGTAGATACTGGTTCTGAGGCTTGAGTGGGGTCTGGAGCTTGGTCACAGCAGTGTGAACAGGGTCCCTCTGGAACGATGTGCAAGATGATATTCTGTAGGGTGCAGGCCTAGAAGAGGCAGACTGAGGGACACTAGACCTGGTAGGGTTGGTCTGGCCTGGCTGGGCTAAGTCGGTCAAAGTTGGCCCAGCCGGTCTGGCAGCAGCTGCCAAAGATGCAGGAGTCGGCTGCGATGAACCAACTGCAGTGGGCTGAGCTGAATTAGAACCATGGCAGGCAGTATTGGCCAAATCTGGTTGGGCTGGGTAGGTAGAAATTGGCACAGCAGGTCTGGCAGGACCTGTCAAAGGTACAGGATTCGGCCCGGAGGAATTGACTGCAGTAGACGGAGTGGAGATAGAACCAGGCCGGGCAGGGTCATCCCCAGCTGGCCGATGTGATGCCAGACACTGTGGCCTGCGAGGAACAGGTCGAGCACGAGGCTTGTCCACAGTTGGAAACACCAAAGGTACCAACCTGACCTTGCCAGGAGGTGGCAGCTCGTACTGAGGTGGTGATGAACTTTCTATTTCAGCACTGCCAACTGGCTTCTGTGGTTTGGCAGGCGTTTTCTCAGGACTTTTGGCCTCATGTGGGGTATCCGGGCATCGTTTGATAGTTGGGGCTGGCTGGTGGCCTTTGGGGTTGCTTGAGTTTCCCAAGGCCCTGGAGGAAGAGAGTTGCGTTTTCTTATCAAGCTTCTTCCCCAGAGCATGAAACACCTGCACAGACTCCAGCATGTGCATAGCTAGGGAGCTTCGAGGCTTTCTGAAGGTCTCTTGGATCATCTCAGGTTGATTTCTCCTCCGCGTCATCTTGGGAATGGTTGGCTTCTCTTGTGCCTTGACCTTTTTCCGTGCTTGATTGCAGTCTTCAGCTTTTTTCGAGTTCTTTTCCTTGGTTCTTTTTGCCTTTTCCTGCTCCTGGCCATTACGTTTGCTGTGCCTGCTGGATGCCCGTTTCTGAGGTTTCCTGTTGGAATCCTTGGCCGTGTTCACAGGAGCCCCATCACTGGCTGCAGCCTTGCACATCCCCACTTCTCCCACGAGCACACAGTCAGGTCTCTCAGGCTGGATTTTGGCCTTGGGAGCATCATTGTTAGGCTCAGAGGCTGTACGTTTGTTCCTCCTGGCTTGAACAGAGAGAGTCTGTGTGACACTTGACCTTCTCTGCAATTCATTGAACTGGATGTCTCTGGTGTCTACGGTTTTGCCCACTATGGGGAATTCAGATTGATCATCATCCAAGGAACTTAACAGCTGTGGAAGGTAAATATCCTCCACCAGTGCAGCGCTGTCTGCCAAACCATAATCAGGCTCAGTCCCATGTTCAATTGTCTGTTGGTCCACCAGACTCAAGCTATCGTTTTCCAGCCCAGTGCTTTCACAGCCCAGGTGCTCCTCTTGGCCAAAGGAATCAACGCAGGCCAGGAGCTGGTGCATATCTGGGATTTCTAAAGGGAGCAGTGGAGGATCTTGGTTTTCTGTTGGCTTGGATTTAATATCATCAGAATTCTTCTTCTTTTTTTGTTCTTGGCATGGAGCTGGAGGCATTGCTAGAAAATCACTAGGAGTATAGACTGGAGTAACCTTTGAAATGTCCCCTGGCTCGGATGGTGGGTTATTCTCAGGTGTCTGTATATTTTTATTACTGCAGGACGTGGGCAGTTCTGGAGTTGGTGGTAGACAAAATGTTTGGCTTGGAGGTGGCAGTCCCAGGGAAGACTCCATCCCCAGGGATGTCTCCATCACTACGAAGGAATCAAGGAGAAGTCAGTCAGTGTTGGTAAGTGCGATGCTCCCTCTATCACCAGTGCAGCTCTTGTACCCTTCCAACAATGGGAAGAACATTTCTACTAGTCCCTGTTAGGGATCAGAGAGTGCCCTACACTAAGAGATAGGAGGTGGCCCTGGCCGGTTGGCTCAGCGGTAGAGCGTCGGCCTAGCGTGCGGAGGACCCGGGTTCGATTCCCGGCCAGGGCACACAGGAGAAGCGCCCATTTGCTTCTCCACCCGTCCGCCGCACTTTCCTCTCTGTCTCTCTCTTCCCCTCCCGCAGCCAAGGCTCCATTGGAGCAAAGATGGCCCGGGCGCTGGGGATGGCTCTGTGGCCTCTGCCCCAGGTGCTAGAGTGGCTCTGGTCGCAATATGGCGACGCCCAGGATGGGCAGAGCATCGCCCCCTGGTGGGCAGAGCGTCGCCCCATGGTGGGCGTGCCGGGTGGATCCCGGTCGGGCGCATGCGGGAGTCTGTCTGACTGTCTCTCCCCCGTTTCCAGCTTCAGAAAAATGAAAAAAAAAAAAAAAAAGAGATAGGAGGCAAGTGTTCTAGTTCTTACTGGTCACCTTTAGATGTCCTTGTTCCTTGATTTTCTTTATAATTCACAGGGTTTTTGTAATTAACAACAAAAAGTAAAGGTGATATTTAAAATGTTTTGCAGGCCTAGCTTCCTCATAGGGAACCCTTTTCATTCTTTCACTCTCCTGAATGAACAAGAACACTTCACACCACAGAGTAGGAGAGGGAAGGGAGCTAATCCTAATGAAATCTATAAGCAAGGACAGACTGTTAGCATGCTTGCTATGGACAAGATCTTGGAACACAAAGAGTGGACTCCTGGCATAAAAGTAAGAAAACTTTTGCCCTGGCCCGAAAGCTCATTTGGTTAGAGCATCGTCTCAACCCGCTAAGGTTACCGGTTCGATTTCCAGCCAGGGCACATACAGAAACAGATTGATGTTTCTGTCTGTCGGTCTCTCTCTCCCCCTTTTCTTTCCTCTCTCCTTAAAATCAATACAATAAAATTTTTAAAAAAGAAAAGAAAAATTTAAGCTGCTACTATCAAAATAAGACATCTGAAGTGCCTTCCAATGAGACAAAAGCAATAAATCAGGGAAGGAATTTCATTACAGTGTACAGTATAGCAGTCTAATCCAAGAGGGCCATGAAAAGTGTGCCATCTCTTGGTATGCTCTTGGGGTTCTCATACATAGAGCATACGTGGCCATTACAGTGTCCCCCCTTCCCTCCTCTATCAGCTGTCCTCAGCTAACAAAGCGTCTGAGGTTTGAGAGCACTGACTGACGGTAACAGTTATTAAAGGCACAGGACAGAAATTGTACCTGTATGTGTACTCACAAGTTGCCAGCTCAGAATGATCCTGGTTTTGAATGCTGACTTCTTCCATCTTGTTGGTTGTACTCACCTTGCAAACTTGTGTCTATGATGGGTTGAGCAGACGCAGAGGTGCAGATTGCAGAGGTAGAGGCTGATGGTATCACATTTATGGGCTGAGCCTCCTTTAGTACCATGAGCACATGTGGTTGAGGGGCAGAGGCCCTGCTCTGTGTGTAAAACACGGAGCCATGGGATTGCAGGTAGGTGCCCGGTTCTCCAGAGAGCAGGGACCCCACTGTGCCTTGATTATAGTAATACATGTGACTTCCTTCCTGGTAGGGGACTGACAGGCTGTGTCCCTGATTTGGTATCTGAGGCGGTGCCCCCCGGATGAAGCTGGGATAAAGTGGTGGATACAGGGGAACCATGTTATTGGCATCTGGAGTTTTAAGACACTGGGATGCCATGGCCGTGGAGGACACAGCTGTGGCCTGCTCAGCGACAGAAACAGTGAAGTCTCTGAGTGATGATGACTTCATCTCAGTGCCTCCTGGGAGAGCCCACTCAAAAGGACCAGCATAGGAAGCAGCTGAAGTGGAGACCTGCCTCTGGCCAGCAACTCCAGACAGCATAGTTGTGCTAGAATGCTGGTAAAGGTGGGCACTTCCCATGAGTGGCTGGAAAGAGGGGCCGGAGGCTGATGGCAGTAGCCATGCTGAACTGCCCGCTGGAGCAGAGACCCCAGAGAAATTGGAGACACTTCCTGTTAGGGAGGCTGCATTGCTCACTACAGGAAGAGAGATCTGCAGAGAATTGGAGGTTCCAAGTAAAGGTGGATTTTGGAAAGTCTCTGTGGGGAAGAAGAGCATGATGGAAAAAAAAATCAGTGGGATTGATAAATTCTCACTATGTTTGAAGTATGGCATTATCTTAAGATTGTTGCTATCACAAAGCCTCCAATGGCAGTCCTCACTGAGATATCAAAAATGAAACAGTTTGTGATGGGAGTGAGTGCCAGAGCTGTTTGCTGCTCTTCTGTATTCACTTCTGTCTCCCAACGTGGGCAGAAATGTGCAGAAGACCCAAGTGGTGTGGTTCCTACACTGTTCTCTAGGGTAGATGCAGTCACTTGCTGCCCTATCTGTCGCTCTATTGAGCCTGCATTAGGGATTGATGTATCTGCTCTTTCCTAGAGGCGAAGCATTGAGAGCCCGGGGTCCTTGGAGAGCGTCTGTTTTCACAGTCTCACTATGTGAGTGAGGAAACGGAGTCTCAGACATATCAGATAGACTCCTCATGTTCTGAATTATGTTAGTATTATCAGCAGGTTACATAACAGAAGGATCCCAACTTCCTTTTCAAGACTGCTCTGAGCACTACACGGCGAAAAGCTTGGAACAATAGAACTTAGAATACAGGTGCTTTTCTTGTGCCTAGAAAACAGTGTAGGTAGTACCCTTGTAATCTTCAGTGTCTCATTTTGCCTGCAGAGACCACATGCCACTCACTAAAATACAGGTATAGCTTAGTCCAGTTGGTCATGGGTCATTCTTACTCTTTTCAGACCTGGTTTCTGATCCTACCTCATAATGCCTATCTGAGATTTAGTTTCTCAAGAAGTGCTTTTGAAAGAAAAATGTTATTTAAACTAGTTAGCTTTTGGTACTTATCTGTGAAGTAGTTATGAAAGTAATTACATAATGATTCATATCAATAAGTGATATATTACATACGATTTATATGGGTAAAGTTATAAGTTCTGGAAAGACAAAGAGAAAAGTCATGAAAAACGTATCACAGAACTAAAAAGTATTCAAACTATGAATGAAAACTCAAGCATAAAGCAAGCATCTAATCATAATACATTTACTAATAAGTGAAATTGTATTATAGTTGCAATATTACATAAGTGGACATGCCTCTCCTATTTTAGTAACTACTATTAACCAAAAATCACCACAGTGGCGGGTGATTTTGAAAGAATTCATAGCTATTACGTACAGACAGAAAAAGATAAATATCGGTAAAAACTAAATAGCGAGCAGCAAAATGTAATAAATGTAGATGTGCAGGTAGTTCCACTGCCTATAGACAAATATTTTCTTCAAATCTGGTATAGTTACAAACAACGACTCTTATACGGGGTGACTATTCTAAATATATAAAGAAGTCACAAAGCTCTGAAACAAACAAGCACACTATGCAATTAAAAAAAGGGGAGAGGACCTGAATGGACAGCTCTTCCAAGCGGCCATACAATTGGTCAATAGATATATGAAATGATACTCACCTTCACCAGCTATTCGAGAAATGCAAATCCAAACTATAATGAGATACCACCTGTTGGATTGGCTATTATTAACAAGACAGGTAATAGCAAACGTCGGAGAAATTGTAGAAGGAAAGGAACCCTCATTCACTGCTGGTGGGAACGCAAATTAGTACAACCGTTATGGAAGAAAGTATGGTGGTTCCTCAAATAATTAGGCATAGAATTTCCATATGACTCAGCAATCCCTGTCTTGGGTATCTGACCCCAAAACTAAAAAACATTGTTTTGTAAAGACACATACACACCCATGTTCATCACAGCATTATTCACAGTGGCCAAGACATGGAAACAGCCAAAGTGTCCCTTGATAGAGGACCGCATAAAGATGATGTGCTACATATATACAATGGAATACTACTCAGCCATAAGAAATGATGACATAGTGACATTTATGACAATATGGATGGACCTTGAGAACATTATCCTGAATGAAATAAGTACATCAGAAAAAGCTGAGAACTGTATGATTTCACACAAAGATGGGATATAAAACTGAGACTCATGAACATACATAGATCAAAGTGAAGTGGTTACCAGGGGAGGGAACATGGGTGAGGGGGACGAGGGAGGCGGTGGAGGAAGGGTGTAAAGAGGGACAAATAGATGATAAAAAATGATTTGATTTGGGTGATGGGTATAAAACATAATCAACAGTTCATATGCTATAGAAATGTTTACCTGCAGCCTATTTACTCTTATTGATCAATGTTACTGTGTTGAAGTTGATTTTCTAAATAAAATTTAAACATGGGGAAAAAATGAAAGAAACACTGGTATAAAGCAAGAAGCAAATGAAGTGTAAAGGAATTCCATGAAGGTGCTCATTCATATATTTCTTTATATTATTGAGCAAAGAACAGATCTTAAGTCTATTAGAAATCTATATAGATATCTTGCCCTGGCTGGCTGGCTCAGTGGCTGGAGTGTCAGTTCAGCATATGGATGTCCTGGGTTAGATTCCCAGTCAGGGCACATGGGACAAGTGGCCATCTGCTTTTCTTCCTCCTCCCTCAGCCCCTTCTCTCTCTCTTCCCCTCCCACAGCCAGTGGCTCCGTTGATTCCAGCGTTGACCTGGGAACTGAGGATGGCTCGTTTGTTAGAGCATCAGCCGCAGGTGCTAAAACGATCTCGATTGATTCGAGCATTAGCCCCAAATGGGGCTAATGTTTAGTTTATTGATTTTTAGAGAGAAAGGAAAGGAGAAAAACAGTGAGAGATAAGATCATTAATGTGATCCTGTGTGTGCCCACACCAAGGATCGCAATAGTAACCTCTGCGCTTCGAAACTATGCTTTAATCAGCTGAGCATGGGCATGGAAGTTTTTAAGGTTTTCTTAAAACATAGATTATAATTATCTTTAAGATCCAGGAAAGTGTCATACCCAAAACCTTAGAAAACATTACCACCAGAATCCAAATTAAAAAATAAATGTGGGGATCCACAGGGGACACCGTAAATTTGGTTTAGATAAATGTGAAATGAGAGGTGTGGGAATTGACGGTTTCTTTTTCTTCTTAGGTAGCTAAGATCTAAAGACATGGTGGTGGTTTATCGGTCTGTTGTGTGTGTGGAAGAAAATACCTGTGACGATGAACAGCAGCTTTGATTTAAAGCATACTTATCACACACAGGAATCAGTCTTTCTGATTCAAGTTAGGACACGCACTGTTAAAAAAATCTTAATCTTATTTTTAACAGACAGAGCATTGACATCATTTAAAAATCGGAACGAAGTGCAACACTGAAATTCTGTTTCATCCAGCCCCTAGATAGCCAGCTTTGTGAGTTTCCTGTTTATTGGAGACATCATTTCTAAAACATACTTTTAAATGTTTATGCTTCAAAGTGCCAAGTGCCAGTTTTCAGAAAGGCAATAGACAAACACAAACAACTGTCTATGTTTTTTGGTTCAGCTGCTTTGCCTAGTGATACCCTATTCTGGCCTTCCTTTCTTGTCTATTTTATTCATGTAAGCATTTGTTAAAATCAACTTAGTTGTGCTGTCCAAAGAGCAGATTAGACTCTACACTCTTCTTCTGCTACAATTGAACATCTTTGGTTCCCCCTCTACATTCCGTTCCAACCACCTTTTCTACTCCAAGCGCTCTTCTTCATCCGTTCAGCTTCCCCTCCTTCATTCTGCTGCTTCCCTCCCTCCTGGTGCCCATTGCCCTGTGCTGATGAACACAATCCTCAAGTTTCTTACATTTAAATACTTGCCTCTATATAGCCCATTATGCTCCATCTTCTCTCCCTGTTTTCTCTTCTCACCTAGTTTGGATAGATAACTTCAAAATTAGGTGAATATTATAGTTTGAACAGCACTACACTGAAAACACTGACGTTGAAACATTAATCATGGGAGATGATTACACATGAGACATCTGGGATATATAGTGCTACTTCTCTCCACCATGCCAGTTTTCTCTCTGCTTCTCTTAAAACATGTCAAGAAGTGTTGATTTCATTTTCTACATAGGTGCTCTTTTAAGACGCTGTGTTAGAAAAGTTAGGGATTAGCGAGAACAGCCTATCTTACCCAGTGATTAATAGATGAGGGAAAAACAACTTTTGTGAGAGTCATTGACTTGTCCATGGTCACATAGCCAGTAAATGTCAAAATCAAAACTGAAATCAGTTTTTCCAATTTCTAGATTACTACTTTCCACTATTATTGTATATTATCTTGTTTACACTACTCTTCAATATAGGGGGAAAAATTATCTAATCATATCTTTAGTAAGTTTTATTCGTTACCTGACATAATAAGAAGAGGATATATCAGCAATAGATTCAACGGATGAGGAGACAATACTTGATGTCTGACTGGCTAGAGCCAAAGAGCGCATGTGTCCAGTACGAAGGTCACTGGTCACTGTTTACTGGCCACTGGTCAGTTGCGATGATCTAACTGTATTTACAAATCCATGGAAACTCCAAGGTTCTGTCAGATGGTGATAGGTTTGGTGGAGAATGATGTCACAAAGCAGGCAGTTAAAAGGGCTGAGAGAGCCAATAGATTGGTCGGATTGCCAACAAGAAAACAGGATTGGACGGAAGGAGCGATAGGGGAACTGAGCCTACACCTTTATCGCTGAGCCCTGGGCACTGATGTGATCGTCAACAAGACACGTGTGATCATCTCATGTTCCCAGGGCTCTTTTGTTAGGGAAATAGTCTCACTATTTCTTTCTTTTCTTTGTTCCCTCACTATTTCTTAATGACATTCATTAACAAAATTAACTAGTAGTTACTTATATTCTCTATGATATAGCATCTAACATACATATCTTTCATTATATATAGTATATTGTTAGTTTCTGTAGAGAGAAAGAAATGGGACAGGTAGGTTGCACAATTATATTTGTCCTGAAATTACATCAGTCCAGCTTAAGTGATTTGACAGCAACCTTTGAGGAGAAAAGGAAGGGGATTCAGGAGTTCTTTCTGTGAAGTAGTTAAAAAGCAAGTGAAATTTGTCGAGTGCATTTTGTGGAGAACGATGTGGTCCAAGGCTGTTTTAGTTTGTTTTCGAGTGCTTCCCTTCTTGGGCTGGGCTGGGTAGGTTGGACTTACTCTCCATATTCTTCTTCATTTAGGTGTTTTTTCTGAGAGCAGCTTTGATCATGCGTTCTTACACTCATGGATGTTGCTTCCTGTCAGCTCCCAGCAGCAGGAGTCTTCTTTTC
This sequence comes from Saccopteryx leptura, assembly GCF_036850995.1. NCBI lineage: Eukaryota > Metazoa > Chordata > Mammalia > Chiroptera > Emballonuridae > Saccopteryx > Saccopteryx leptura. The sequence continues at coordinate 243,097,796 of NC_089505.1, forward strand.
AGTGTCCAGTGCTTCCCCGAATGGACTCTGCCCATGAGAAGCAAACACCGAAGAGCTAGGAGTCAGCTGATGACAAACCTTCCTTCCTGCAGCCTTTGGTTACAGTTCCTCTGCCATGATTTGCTACCTGTCATTCCTTGGGCCATGTAGGCATCCTGCCATCCTGCTCTTTCACAGGTGCGAGGCATTCCTGAGATTTTCCTTTTCTCCTCTTCACCTAAACTCTATGCTCTGTGGCAGTTACTGTAGTCTCCTGCCCCCTGGCAAACAGCCAGTGCAGAACTTTGGGCTCCTAAGGTTCCCTGTCTGCCATGCTGTTGCCTGGCCAGGCAGAAAGGAGAGGGCAAGTCAGAGAAAGACAGTGACAATCATGAGGAATAGGGAACGCGGAACATGAACATGGACAGGAAAAAAGGTATTGATGTGGAATTTTTGCTCTCTGTGAGAAACAAGTTGACACCATTTGGTTTCACTTTGTATTAACATATCAGAGGTTGTTTCCAAGCCTTTTACGCTTGGGGAGTGGTGAACAACAAATTATTTCGGAACCAAGAAGGCGGAAATAACCCTAAGCGTAAGCAAATTAAAGTGAAATCATTGGCATTTAATCGTTCAACAATTAGGGTAGATCACTGTTTCAGGGACCCGCAGAAAGTTCTGGCAGACTGGTCTATGGAATAGAGGTTGAAAAACACTATATACTGCAGCAACTGCCATGAATTTGTTCACTAGCGAGAATTACCTTAAATATGATTTTCACTTTGTTTCATGTCATATCACCTCATTTGCATGATTCCTTGGTATGTTTTTAGAATATGGATTATTTTTATGCTCTCTGTCAGAGCTCTGGGTTTCTCCTTACCTTTTATTCACAGTCTTATTTTTGAAGGTCTCGCCCTTGTAAGACAGTTTGTGTGTGGTTTTCTTGATGACTTTATTTAGAAGCATCCTGAACTCACTTGACCTGAGGGATCTTCTGGAGAAACTTTAAAATGGTCTGTGAAGCAGTCGTGTGGTGAGTTACACTGTGCACCGAGCAGGGGAACAGATGTGAGCAGCCAGCCCCCATGGCCTGCGTTGGCTCTGTTCTCCTTCCCTTGCTTAGTGCTTTCCTCACGTACCACTCTTGTCACTCTGAGTGAGAGCTGAGGTGCTAATGACTTGCACAGGGTGGTACAAAAGTAGGTTTACAGTTGTTCGTATGGAAAATAATACAACAATTAATGAATAGAAGTGTAAGAATAAAATCGGTTTTGTGTACTTACATCTGAAACCCTGTACTTGCCCCTTCCCCACACCTGCTCGTATATGGAGTAGCTGGTTTTGGAGAGCAAATCTATAGATCTAGTCCTTCTTCTTAATGGTGAGCTGTTAGGAGGACCTAGGTCAGACTTTTTTTTTTTTTTTTCATTTTTCTGAAGCTGGAAACAGGGAGAGACAGTCAGACAGACTCCCGCATGCGCCTGACCGGGATCCACCCGGCACGCCCACCAGGGGCGACGCTCTGCCCACCAGGGGGCGATGCTCTGCCCATCCTGGGCGTCGCCATGTTGCGACCAGAGCCACTCTAGCGCCTGGGGCAGAGGCCACAGAGCCATCCCCAGCGCCCGGGCCATCTTTGCTCCAATGGAGCCTTGGCTGCGGGAGGGGACGAGAGAGACAGAGAGGAAGGCGCGGCGGAGGGGTGGAGAAGCAAATGGGCGCTTCTCCTGTGTGCCCTGGCCGGGAATCGAACCCGGGTCCTCCGCACGCTAGGCCGACGCTCTACCGCTGAGCCAACCGGCCAGGGCTAGGTCAGACTTTTGTGGGGCTTTTTTAGTGACAATGAGTGGGAAGTGTGTGATGCCGATGCCAGGATCCCACAGCAAGATAGCTCATAGATTGGATCTCCAAAATGACACTTGTCATTTATAGGCCTACTTTTCCTATTTGAGACATATGTGTTTTCATAGATGGTGTATGATATTTACCTAAGGAGAAATTGTAAGAGGTGTTGCGGTGCAGAGAGACAGCTGAAACTCACACTGATTTTTCAAGGAGTTCCCCTCAGACTGCTGACTTCCATGATACAATATGTGCTCAATATCTGCGGAGCAGACCAATGCGTCCTTTTACTGAGTTCCCTCAGAAAGGAAGGGAATCTATACGTACTGCAGGATTGGTGGTGGAAGATGGGAGGAACTGTGGTAACACAAGTCTGGTGGCGATAAAATAGTTACATGATAAGGTATTGGTTCCAACATTCGGTTCTATCTTGACAAACCCTCATTAGGCCTTTCCTGGTCCCCAGCATCTATATGTTCTCTCCATAGTTCCAGCCAGTTAACTTCAGCTTCTGGCTCACCATCATCTTAACCTCTGCAGAAATCATCAGTGTAGGAGAAGGAACCTAAAGAAGTTTAGTCCAACACTCAGAAACAGCATCAAACTCCACCCTGACCTTAAGCCCTCTTTTAATGGAATGTTGTCTTATCTCATAGACCAACTACCTGCATTTTTTACCCAATGGGATAATAACTAGGACCTGTCTTGATGAAGCATACCCAGTTCATCTACCTCTGGACTCTTCATTACTCTCACTTTTGATTTAATTAAAGACTGGAATTACTCAAAGACCCCCTATATTGTAGCTGGGTGATACCAGATGCTAGTAGATTTTAGAGTATCAAGTACTTTGTTGTTTGGAGCTCCAAAATCGCTCACTCCTGTATTTTCCACCCAGTGTACTACATACCTATTATGGCATTCTGTTACTTCGTTTTAGATCTACTCCCATCGAAAGTTCTGTTCTTTGCTAGTCTTCTTTTCTGGAAACCCTGTTGTCCCAGGTCTAGATTTATTGTGTTAACCATAAACAAATTTTTCCCACCTCAAGCTTTGTGTCATTTAGCAAATTGTAAGTACAAGACCAAATAATGTTTTTCTAGTTTGAGATAGATTTATGTCACATTTTGTATATTTTTATTTTTACAGATATTTGTGCCAATATTTATTTTTGGCCACTACATGCCAGAATTCCAACAGAATCTTTTACGTTTTAGGACCGAATTTGAATGTGCCTGACCGTAAGTGTGCAAAGTGTGCAGTGCTAATTTAAAGCTATTTTTAAAAATATCAGTTTCTGAATATAAACCCAGTTTGAACTATATGGAAGTGTTTAGAATTGTTAATGCCTGTGGATATACACTTGGTTAGAATATGATAGTCACAGAAATGTGAAAACTAGTGATCTTTTTACCCATTCATTCATTTATTCAATAACTGACCTTTCTGACCCTGTTACGTGGATCTTAAATGGTTGTGAAGCTTAGTAACACTGTATATAAGATACTTTCAGAGATTAGAAACTAAAAGTTAAAAATCAAAAGTCCTTTGGTAGTATAATTACATTTTGCTTATATGATACATATTATAATCTACATTTTAACCTGATATTTGGTATTCTATTCTGCCTTCAGACCTATGGAGGTCTTGCTTTTTTTTGCTGTTTCACATAAAGCAGAATAGAGAAGTTTTCTAACCGATACGGATCTTTATTGGCGATACTGTGGAAACCGCAAGACTTGAATCCCACTCGTGCCTTTTACCGTTATTTTTTTTTATCATTTTTTAAATTAAAGTTAATGCAGTGACATTGATAAATTAGGGTACATATATTGAGAGAAACCATCTCCAGATTATTTTGACATTTGATTATGCTGTATACCCCTCACCCAAAGTCAAATTGTCTTCCGTCACCTTCTATCTGGTTTTCTTTGTGCCCCTCCCCTCCCTCCACCCCTTCTCTCCTTCCTCCCCCCATTCACCACTTCCCCCCACCCCCATTACCATCACATTCTTGTTCTTGTCTCTGAGTCTCATTTTTATGTCTCATCTATATATGGATTCATATAGGTCTTAGTTTTTTCTGATTTACTGATTTCACTCCGTATAATGTTATCAAGGTCCATCCATGTTATTGTAAATGATCCGATGTCCTCATTTCTCATAGCTGAGTAGTATTCCATAGTATATATGTACCATAGCTTCTTAATCAACTCGTCCTCTGACGGACACTTGGGCTGTTTCCAGATCTTCTCTATTGTGAACAATGCTGCCACAAACATGGGGGTGCATTTCTTATTTTGGAGCAGTTCTATGGTGTTCTTGGGGTATATTCCTAAAAGTGGGATAGCTGGGTCAAAAGCCAGTTTGATTTTCAATTTTTTGAGAAATCTCCATACTGTTTTCCACAGTGGCTGCACCAGTCTGCATTCCCACCAGCAGTGCAGGAGGGTTCCCTTTTCTCCACATCCTCGGCACACTTATTCTGTGTTGTTTTGTTGATGAGCGCCATTCTGACTGGTGTGAAGTGATATCTCATTGTGGTTTTCATTTGCATTTCTCTAATGATTAGTGATGTTGAGCATTTTTTATGTCTGTTGGCCATCTGTATGTCCTCTTTGGAGAAGTGTCTATTCATTTCTTTTTCCCATTTTTTGATTGGATTGTTTGTCTTCTTGGTGTTGAGATTTACAAGTTCTTTATAAATTTTGGTTATTAACCCCTTATCAGATGTATTGTCAAATATGTTCTCCCATTGTGTAGTTTGTCTTTTTATTCTGTTCTTATTGTCTTTAGCTGTGCAAAAGCTTTTTAGTTTGATATAGGCCCATTATTTTATCCTGTCTTTTAATTCTCTTGCCCATGGAGATAAATCAGGAAATACATTGCTCTGAGAGATGTCGGAGAGCTTACTGCCTATGTTTTCTTCTAAGATGCTTATGGTTTCACGGCCTACATTTAAGTCTTTTATCCATTTTGAGTTTATTTTTGTGAATGGTGTAAGCTGGTGGTCTAGTTTCTTTTTTTTGCAGATAGTTGTCCAATTTTCCCAACTCCATTTGTTAAAGAAGCTGTCTTTACTCCATTGTATTTCCTTACCTTCTTTGTCAAATCTCAGTTGTCCATAGAGCTGTGGGTTTATTTCTGGGTTCTCTGTTCTTTTCCATTAATCTATGTACCTGTTCTTATGCCAGTACCAGGCTGCTTTGAGCACAATGGCCTTACTCAAAGGCTAACTTGATATCAGGAAGTGTGATATCTCCCACTTTCTTCTTCTTTTTTAAGATTCCTGAGGCTATTCGTGTTCTTTTTTGGTTCCATATAAATTTTTGGAATATGTGATCTATATCTTTGAAGTACGTCATTGGTATTTTAATTGGTATTGCATTAAATTTATAGATTTTTTTGGGTAATATAGACGTTTTAATGATGTTTATTTTTCCTAACCATGGGCCCGGTATATTCTTCCACTTGTTTGTGTCTTCCTTGATTTCTTTTATCAATGCTTTATAATTTTCCGAGTACAAGTCTTTAGTCTTCTTGGTTCAATTTACTCCTAGGTATTTTATTTTTTTAGTTGTAATAGTGAAGGGGATTGTTTCCTCATTTTCTCTTTCTGACTGTTCATTGTTGGTGTATAAAAATGCCTCTGATTTCTGAGTATTAATTTTATATCCTGCCACTTTGCTGAATTCATTTATCAGGTCCAGTAGCTTTTTGACTGAGACTTTAGGGTTTTCTCTATACAATATCATATCATCTGCAAATAATGATAGTTTTACTTCTTCTTTTCCAACTTCAATGCCTTTTATTTCTTCTTCTCTGATCGCTGTGGCTAGGACTTCCAGGACTATGTTGAATAAGCGTGGTGAAAGGGGGCACCCCTGCCTTGTTCCTGATCTTAGGGAGATTGCTTTTAATTTTTGCCCATTGAGTATGATGTTGGCTGAGGGTTTGTCATAGATGGCTTTTATCATGTTGAGGTATGTTCCCTGTATTCCCACTTTGCTGAGAGTTTTGATCATGAACGGATGCTGGATTTTTTTTTTTTTTTTTTTTACAGAGACAGAGAGAGAGTCAGAGAGAGGGATAGACAGGGACAGACAGACAGGAATAGAGTGATGAGAAGCATCAATCATTAGTTTTTTGTTGTGCATTGCAACACCTTAATTGTTCATTGATTGCTTTCTCATACGTGCCTTGACCGTGGGCCTTCAGCAGACTGAGTAACCTCTTGCAGGAGCCAGTGACCTTGGGCTCAAGCTGGTGAGCTTTTGCTCAAACCAGATGAGCCCGTGCTCAAGCTGGCGACCTCAGGGTCTCGAACCTGGGTCTTCCGCATCCCAGTTCAACATTCTATCCAGTGAGCCACCGCCCGGTCAGGCCGGGTGCTGGATTTTATCAAATGCTTTTGCTGCATCTATTGAAATTATCATGTGGTTTTTCTCCTTCTTTTTGTTTATGTAATGAATCACATTATTGATTTATGAATATTGTACCCACCTTCCCTCCCCAGAATAAATCTCACTTGATGATGGTGTATGATTTTTTCCATATATTGTTGGATCCGGTTTGCTAATATTTTGTTGAGGATTTTAGCATCTATATTCACCAGAGATATTGCCCTATAATTTTCTTTCTTTGTGTTGTCTTTGCCTGGTTTTAGAATCAGGATTATGCTCACCTCATATAAGGAGCTTGGAAATATTCCTTCCTCTTGAATTTTTTGAAATAGCTTGAGAAGGATAGGAGTTATTTCTTCTTTGAGTATTTGGTAGAATTCTCTTGTGAAGCCATCAGGCCCAGACTTTTCTTTGTTTGGGAGTTTTTTGATAACTGTTTCTATCTCATTTGGTGTAATCAGTCTGTTTAGGTTTTCTGATTCTTCCAGATTGATTTTTGGAAGATTGTATGTTTCAAGGAATTTGTCCATTTCATCTAGGTTGTCTATTTTTTTGGCATACAGTTCTTCATAGTATTTTCTTACAACATTTTGTATTTCTGTTGTGTCAGTTGTTATTTCTCCACTCTCCTTTCTAATTTTATTTATTTGAGTCCTCTCTCTCTTTTTCTTGGTGAGTCCAGTGAAAGGTTCATCAATCTTGTTTACCTTTTGAAAGAACCAGCTCCTAGTTTCATTGATCCTCTGTATTGTTTCTTTAGCTTCTATGTCATTTATTTCTGCTCTGATCTTTATTATTTCCTTCCTTCTACTAGCTCTGGGCTTTACTTGCTATTCTTTTTCTAGTTCTTTTAGATGCAGGGTTAAGTTGTTTATTTGAGCTTTTTCTAGTTTCTTAAGGTGTGCCTGTAGTGCTATGAACTTCTCTCTCAGGACTGCTTTTGCTGTGACCATAAATTTTGAGTTGATGTATGCTCATTGTCATTCGTTTCTAGGAATTTTTTTATTTCTTCTTTGGTCTCATTCTTAATTCATTCGTTATTTAACAACCTGCTATTTAGTTTCCATGTGTTTGAGAATTTTTGAGCTTTTCTGTTGTGATTCATTTCTAGTTTCATGCCATTGTGATCAGAGGAAGTGCTTGATATGATTTCAATCTTCTTAAATTTCTTGAGACCACTTTTGTGCCCTAACATGGTGTATCCTAGAGAATGAACCATGAGCACTTGAAAAGAATGTATATTCTGCTGCTTTAGGGTGAAAGGTTCTGAAGATATCTATTAAATCGAGTTGATCTAGTGTGTCCTTTAAGTCTGCTGTTTCTTTGTTAATTTTCTTTCTTGAGGATCCATCTAGTGATGTTAGTGAGGTATTGAAATCCCCTACTATTATAGTATTGCTGTTGATCTCGCCCTTTAAATCCATCAAAGTCTGCTTTATATATTTGGGTGCTCCTATATTAGGTGCATAGATATTTATAATAGTTATATCTTCCTGTTGGATTACTCCCTTTATCATTATGTAGTGGCCTTCTTTATCTCTTACTATATCCTTTGTTTTAAAGTCCATTTTGTCTGATATAAGTATTGCTACCCCAGCTTTTTTTTCATTTCCATTTGTATGAAATGTTTTTTTCCATCCTTTTACCTTCAACCTATGTGCATCTTTTGTTTTAAGGTGTGTCTCTTGTAGACAGCATATGTACGGGTCCTGTTTTCTTATCCATGCAGCTACCCCATGTCTTTTGATTGGATCATTTAATCCATTTACATTTAGGGTTATTATTGACATGTAGTTGTTTCTTGCCATTTTATTCTTTAAAGCTGTATTCCTTTTTTGCTATATTCTTTTTCCACTTTGATCTGTTTACACCAGGCTCCTTAACATTTCCTGCAGCACTGGTTTGGTTGTGATGAATTCATTGAGTTGTTTTTTGTCTGGGAAGTTTTTTATTTCTCCTTCGATTATAAATGATAGCCTTGCTGGATAAAGTAGTCTTGGTTGTAGGTTCTTGTTCTTCATTACTTTGAATATTTCTTACCATTCTCTTCTGGCCTCATGTGTTTCTGTTGAGAAGTCGGATGTCATCCTTATGGGGGCTCCTTTGTAGGTGATAACTTTTTTTTCTCTAGCAGCTTTTAATATTTTCTCTTTATCACTTAGCTTTGGTATTTTAATTATGATGTGTCTTGGTATAGATTTTTTAGGGTTTCTCTTTAATGGAGTTCTCTGTGCTTCTTGAACTTGTGAGAGTTTCTCCTGCATTAATTTAGGGAAGTTTTCAGCTATGATATGATTGGACAAAGTCTGTATCCCTTGGTCTTTCTCTTCTTCTTCAGGAACCCCTATGATGCAGATGTTATTTCTCTTTATGATGTCACAGAGCTCTCTAAGAGTTTCCTCAGACATTTTGAGTCTCTTTTCTTTTTTCTTCTCTGCTTTCTTGCCTTCATTGAAGTTGTCCTCTAACTCGCTGATTCGATCCTCAGCTCTATCCATCCTGTTTTTAATTCCTTCCATTATGGTCTTCATTTCTGATATTGTATTTGTCATCTCCAACTGATTCTTTTTTAATATTTCAATATCCTTTTTTATACTTGCTATTTCTTTATTTAGATATTCATAATGACCATCCATTGTTGTTCTAAGATCCCTAAGCATCCTTACAATCATTATTTTGAACTCCGCATCTGGAAGTTTGATTATTTCCATATCACTCAGTTCATCTCCTGAAGGTTTCTCTTGTGGTTTCATTTGGATTGCACTTCTTTGTCTTCTCATTATCTGTGTTTGGGTGTTTTGTTTGTAGAGTTTTTAAGTCTAGGCTTGGTGTTGTCTGCCTCCAGTTTTCAATTGTGTTATTTCTAGGTCTTCTTGGGTTGGTATCAGCTATTATTTGTAATCCACTTTCAGATTTGGGCCGCTTTGAAGTCTTGATTTGTTTGTTTTCTTAACAGGTGATAGTCTTGTTTACTGATCTCAGCAGGGGGCTTCCTTGAAACTGTATCCAGGAATGGGATGGGTGTAACCTGAGACTCTGAAGGCCTCTTCCATCAACTAATCTCTCTGGGGGCAGGGTGTTTTCTCAGCTTCAGTAGGGGGAGGTGTATCTCAGATCTCCATGGAGACCTGAGTTACTGCTTCTCCTCCCCATTTCTTGTTTTCAGCTGTGTCTTTTTGCGCTGTTTGGAGCTGGAGAGATGTCTGGAGATCTGTGATCCGGAAGCAATTCAGTCTTCTTTTTTGTGGAAGGATCAGTTTCTCCCCCAGCTGTGGCTGCCTCCAGCACAAATGAGTCAGCTTTTTAGGTTGTCTCCTGCATTCCTTTCCCCCTCACAGTCTGTCCCTCTCTCTCTCCTTTCCATTTGGGAGATAAGCCAGTCCTTTCAACACACCTCGCTCCCTTGTCGCCAGGCAAGTGGCTGTGAGCAGTACTTTTTGCTCTTTTTTCTGGAATGAGAGCCACTCTGGGCTTTCAGCATCACCCCTCCCCACCCGTTCCTGTAAGCAGGGGAGATTCAGGTGCTCTCTACCAGGTTTGTTGTGGCTTCTTCTCTGCTCCTTGGTTTTTGAGAGCTGTTCTTGTAGTCCAGAGTTGGTTTCTCACACTGATTTTTCCTAAATTGATTTGTATTCCAGTTTGGTGGTGAGAGCTGGGTGTCTGGCTGTCTGCCTAATTCGCTGCCATCTTTGTACCATCTATCTTTCCCTTATTTTTTGTTGTTTTATAAAATGTAAATATGTGCTACGACTTGTCTTGAGACAGGAACCCCATAGAAGTGTCATTGTTAACACCGTATTTTTGGAAGGAAATCACACAGCCAGTAGTTTTCAAAAACTGAGGTTTGCATACCCTTTGTTGTAGAAATTCTACTTCTAGGAATATAGATGTAGTTACCTACCTTTTTCAGGATGTTCACATTGCAGTCTATCTGTAAGAAGGAAAACAGCCTGACCAGGCGGTGGCACAGTGGATAGAGCGTCAGACTGGGATGCCGAGGACCCAGGTTCGAGACCCCGAGGTCGCTAGCTTGAGCTTGGGCTCATCTGGTTTGAGCAAAAAGCTCACCAGCTTGGACCCAAGGTCCCTCGCTCAAGCGAGAAAGTCCCTGGCTCAAGCGAAGAGTTACTCGGTCTTCTCAAGGCCCGTGGTCAAGGCACATATGAGAAATCAATGAACAACTAAGGTGTCGCAATGCTCAATGAAAAACTAATGATTGATGCTTCTCATCTCTCCATTCCTGTCTGTCTGTCCCTGTCTATCCCTCTCTCTGACTCTCTCTCTGTCTCTGTAAAAAAAAAAAAAAAAGGAAAGAAAACAAAACTAAAAACAACTAAGTGACCATCAAAATTGGACCACTTATCTAAATTATGATACTCATAATTAATAGTACTTGAGCTGCACACTTGAAACCTGCATGACTTTATCAATGCATGTCACCCCAATAAATTCAATGACAAAACAAAATGGGTGGTGTCTTGGTAGGAGTTGGCAAGAAGGAGAAATTGGGAAAGGAATGAGACTTCACTTGGGCTATGGCCATTCCATGCAGCGTGAAGATAATGTTTTATTGAGTTGTACACCTGAACCGTGTATAGTTTTGCCAACCCCAGTCACCCGAATAAACTCAATTATAGAGAAAGGATGGATGTATTTATATATAGACATTGTCTGAGAAAAAAATAAAAGTTTATTAGCCATATTGTAGACTATGTATAGTATGGAGTTTTTGTGTAAAATAGAGGATATCCATATTTATACAAATAGATATTTATATGCACTATACACTCAGAGGGAAGGTATGTTTTGGAACATATGTATCAGAAGGACCACACAGGAACTGGGGAGTGGGACTTAACTTTTCACGTGCTATAGTTTCGAATCTCTGGAGTGTGCAGAGAGAACTCCTCCACCTGCGCTTCCTGCCACAGGTGAGGTCGGCTCCTCAGCCACTAGGGCCCTGTATGCCAGTCAAGGACCGCATGGTGATGTCATCACCCCCGGAGATGGCCCTTGAGCATTAGCAAGGAAGGGTGTATGGGTGGGGGGGATGGCGGTAGGTGGAGCTTCTTGAGATGCTGTGGAAGTTTCAGGTGCGGTAGGAAATTGCCACGCAGGCACCTGCACTGGCGACCTGGGTTCTTTTGGCGTTGGGTGGGCGGTTTCTCGGGGCCGAAATCCGCCAACGATGTGGATCCCTGGGGGGCTGGCACCAGGGACGCGTCTTTGGTGGACAGTCCTCAGCCAAGAAGAAGAAGGGCAGAACCCATGATAGGTAACGTCTTTGGCCCCTGGGGTCGGCCTCTCCAGCTGGTAGCTCCTGGGCCGGGGCGTTCCCTCCTGTCACCCCTCCTGTCGCCATGTCAGCCGCGAGCAATCCTTGGTCCCGACGGTCCCTGGGGGGCGCTGCCCCACTCACGGCGCTTCCTGAAGCCTCCCACGCTTTCAAGAGCAGGGCTCGGGCGGTTGCCCCTCGGATACAATTGAGAGAGGCTGCTTCCTCATTCTTCGGTCTGCCAGTGTTAAAGACACCTCTTATTTCTCCAAAACAGAGCCCCCTCGAATCCCGAAAACTGTGTTATATTGGCGCATAAAATGTGGTTATTGAGTGTGAAGTTTGAGTGAAAAAACCAACCGGTATCGCTGAAAATTTAACTGAAAAAGTTAGTTGCTTTGTCTATGGGAATCACAGAGGTCGTACTGTGCATCGTGACGGGTCTCATTTGAGAGCTCTTCTTCTGTGGGTTCAAATGATTAGTGTTGAGATGGCTCATATGTGCAGAGAACGCTGCTTTATTCCTTGAGCTCTTGCTTTCCTCCACCTGATACCTCATTGAGTTTCCTTCATTTTCTCTCCTGAAACCATGTTGAGCCTTTCAGCTGTTCTCTGTCGGTATCCTAAAACTGAACTTGCAGGATCCATTGGTGTTAAGTACTAAGTAGTGTGCGGATATCTGCCTACTCTTGTTTCCTTCTAATCCATTCTTCACGTAAGAAAGGATTGAATGGGAAATTGGAACATTATTCATAAACATCACTGGAAAACATTGCTTGAAGAATGAAAACAAACTCTTTACCAGGGCTTTAAGACTTTGTGCTGTCTAGAGTCCAGTCGGCTTCGCCAGCCCCAACTTGTGCTACTTTTACCCACTCTTGCTACGCTTCAGATAGACTGGATTAACCTTAGTTAATTCTGACTCATCTGACAGAAGTCAGCTCAAATATTACTGTTCACTGTGACTCCTAGCATTATTAAGGGAAGGTCCCTGTTCCTTTTCTTTCAGGTTTTCTATTCAGTTATGAACTTGAATTTCCCTCCTGACTGGTTTGGTGGTACAAGTTGTATTGAAACTAGAAATGAACTCTGAAATCAAAGAACGAATATAAACCATGCCAGTCCATAAGTATGTATTAAAGGCACCTTTGTGTTCATTATTGTGTTGGTTTTACCAGGCTATTGGGGAGGTCTAGTCATCTTTGGGTTCAGAGATGCTTTATTTATTGAGACCTTTTTGTACTGTTTGTTGTCTGGTATGAGTTTTTAAGGTGGGAAACAGAAAGAAGGGAAGTACAGTTTATTAGAGAAAGGTGAATAAACGCAGCACCAAAATGCAAAGTAAAGAATGAGGATTAAGGAGTCTGCATTATATGCAGAGAGGCTAATAATGATTTTGTTCACAACAATGTATTAACAGGTGGACAGACCGCTTCCAGTGGGACAGAGGATGCCTTGGACTGGTTTCATTGCTTTCAAAGTTCCTTTTTAAAAGGTAAGCAAACAGGCCCTGGCCGGTTGGCTCAGCGGTAGAGCATCGGCCTAGCGTGCGGAGGACCCGGGTTCGATTCCCGGCCAGGGCACACAGGAGAAGCGCCCATTTGCTTCTCCACCCCTCCGCCGCGCTTTCCTCTCTGTCTCTCTCTTCCCCTCCCGCAGCCAAGGCTCCATTGGAGCAAAGATGGCCCGGGCGCTGGGGATGGCTCTGTGGCCTCTGCCTCAGGCGCTAGAGTGGCTCTGGTCGCAATATGGCGACGCCCAGGATGGGCAGAGCATCGCCCCCTGGTGGGCAGAGCGTCGCCCTGGTGGGCGTGCCGGGTGGATCCCGGTCGGGCGCATGCGGGAGTCTGTCTGACTGTCTCTCCCTGTTTCCAGCTTCAGAAAAATGAAAAAAATAAAATAAAATAAAATAAAATAAAATAAAAGGTAAGCAAACATTAATTCTTCTTTTCATAAGTCTGAAGTCACCATGTAGAAAACTGATTCTTAGTCTTGTTACACTCCATTTACTTTTTTTATAGCACATACTTTGTAGTACGCCCTGCATTAATAGATAAATATAATATACTTCCATACTTAATTAAAAATCAGTGTAATGCTCTAAATATACTACAGGAAATAGATTTTAAATATTTATTATAAAGGAATGTGTATTTACCTTTCAATATGTAAATGTTTAACCACTTATATACTAGAGATAAAGGAATAGTCAGTTACTTGCACCATGAATGCTAATACTTGAAATGCAGACTGATTTAGATGGGTTATATTGCCTTAGTGGTAGCAGTTTTCATGCCAGTGAACAGCTCTTAGTAAATTTCTGTAGAAAACCAAGTTAATTCTTCCCTTAGTTAATAAAGTGATTACTTTCTGAGAATTCAGTGTGCGTTGTAACTGCAAAAGAATCCTGATATTTCTATGTGCAATGGAATTAGTTTGTAAGGCTTAGATAATTATAAACAGTTGTTTCACCTCTGTGAATGTTGAGTAGGACATTCAAGAGTCCTTCAGGTATGAGACACATTTGTAAGCCAGTTCTTAGGTTGACAGGCTGTCTAGCACCCATGACCCCACCCACCAAATGCCAGAAACCCTTTGCTCCCATCCATCATTGCAACCAAAAAATGCCCTGGAGAAGCAGGATTTGGATTTCAGCATGGATGTTCTTAAGATTATGTTTTTGTTTGAACTAAGAAAAGAATCGGTTGGGAATGCATTTGAGAAGAGTCTCACTACACTGCCCATTGTACTGTGGATTAGCCTCAGAAAGAGCCTAATTTAAATGTATTGGGAATTTATTTATTATGTGACTCAGAGGTCAGGCTTTCTTTCTTACCTACAGTGTCATTTTTGCTACCTCTCTGGACTTAAAAATTAGTTGTTTCATAAAGATAATGACATGGGTAGTACATCTACCAACACCAATCTAAGCGTTTGATATACAATAACTTGTTAACAAGTCTTTGTTGAATAGTTGAATAGACTCACCACCCACAGTTGCAGTTACTGTGAGTGTTCTCATATATTCCTCCTCTTGTCTGTGCAGTTTTTCTAACTCCTCGAGTCCCTATTCTCTGGCTTTTGGAAGTGAATTCCTGAGATTTTACAAAGATCTCTGTTAATCCTCTTGCCTGAAAGTACATCAGCAAGAGAGAAAACAAGGAGATTCTTTCTTTATTTTCTTCCACAAAGCCACAGATCTTTCCTGTATGCTGATGTAATTATGAACAGCTTATTCTAGCTCTTGGTACTTAAATCATTTTATTCAGTGTTGGGATTGTTTAAGACCCAGTAGACACAAGAAAGCTGTATAACTGCTTCCAATGTAGTACCTGTTCCTGCAGTAGAATTAGGGAGATGGATTATCCCTGTGTGTTTCATCTGTACTTGTGTCACCCTATTCCGTATTATTTTGAAGTAGATTTTAGATACCAGTCATACCATTTTACCTATAAATTTTTATATGTATATCTAAAATAGAGGAATTTATTTCTTAATGTCATTCTTTAATGCTAACTATCCAGTTGACATGCAGGTTTTTATTTATATTCTAAATCTCATTACAAAGTTATATGTGAGAGTTTGAATTAGATGCAAATGAGGTCCACACTTTGCATTTGACTGTGCGGTCTCTGAAGTCATATTTATAGTTTAGTCTGTAGGTTCTCCGTCACGTCTATCTCCCTTTCTCTTATTTCCCCTTTGAGTTTTGTTTTCTGTGCTTTACTGAATTTAGAGAGAAGAAGGGACAGAGAGATAGAATTATCAGTTTGTTTCTGAATCTGCCCTGACTGGGGTTAGAACTGGTTACGTTTGCATATCAAGATGTGCTTATTTCTTAGAATCTGAATGGTGGGAAGAAGAAGTGTTTCCCAACCTTTTTTGTGCCATGCCCCACCTTAACCTTTCTAAAATTTTTATGTCCCCCCCTATGGAACATACATAATTTTTAATATTAAAAAAATTGATTTGTTCACTTAATAAACATAAATGATAGGTTCTAGGAAGAAATCACTATGAAATTGTTAACAAAACACAGTAAGTAAAATTTCAAAACATATAATGAAAAACAGAAATTTAAATTCCAAATAATTTTAATACAGATTTTTCTATATTAATTTATTATTTTCATTTAGTGTGATCCTTGAGCTTGATGCTTGCTGCACAGAGATTTTATATTAGGTTCCAATTTGGTTAGCTTTAGTCTCAAGTCTCCACGTTGTATTATATCCAGCCGATTTCTTTTTTTTACCAGTAAATCATTTACAGCACTAAATCCACATTCAGCTAAAAATGAAGATGGAAATGGTAGCAAT